>NW_004524920.1:693840-708581 GCF_000260255.1 Octodon degus
CCGCCGCCAGGAAACACAAGGAGCGGGAGAAGCGCAGCGTGGCGATGGGCGGGGGTAGAGCCCCGCCGGAGAGTCTGGGCGGCCGCCGGTGACAGGTGAGTGCGCCAGCGCGTGTCCCCAGACGCCCCCCCCGCGTTGGTCGCGTCCGGGCCCCCCGCGGTGCCGCGCTGGGCCGTACCACCCTTGCCCGCCGGGCGGGGACCGCGGTCCTCGAGCCCCCCCTTCCGGAAATGAGTGGGGGTGGCCGCGCGGGGGCGGGGGCACTAGACGGGGGCGGGGGGGGTTGCCGGCGGCCGCGACCCGGGCGGGCTGAACCTCTGGAGTGGCGTGGGGAGCTTACCGGGCGTGCGAGGGGCAAACCACTGAGGGACTGGGGCCCGCGCAGAGGGCTGTGGGCGAGATCTTGCCCGGGGTTCAAATACTAAACCTTCGAGGGGCTCGCTGTTTGTAGAGAAGACTGTGCCATACTGGGGCTCGGGGGAGCAGTTCACAGTGTATTTAGAGGGGTTGGGGCTTCTGGAGAGGGATCTGTACCGAAAGTGTCGGGGATGGGGCCGCCTGGGCTGTACCACCGATGCACCGGGGGAGCCATCCTGGGAACGTAGAGAACCGTGTCAGGGCAGGAGGGCAGTGATGTTTATAATCTTTTGAGAGACAGGGCACAGGGGGCAAGAGGCTCAGGTGGGTGTTTAGGGGCGTACTTTGCGGGGGTTGTGATGCCGAAAGGTGAGGAGGGGCTCCAGCTTCCTGTATATAATGTGTCGGAGTGGGCGTTTATGCGAAACTCCCTTTGTTGAACTTTAATAACTTTGGAGAGAACTGGATGTTTACTGTATGCTTTGAACCCTGGAGTAGTCTGCTCGAAACTCCAGAATCCTCTGAGATTATTTAATTTAAGGTGTGTAGGACATCCTTTGGCAAGTTTTCTTCCGGGGTTGGAGGAGATGGGCCTTGGAAGTCACTGAAGTTTTCTGAGCCTTAGGCTCCCTGGTAGGGAGGGGAGAGGGTACTGGCTTGGATTTGCGGAGCTGTGCTCCTGGCCCTAGAGGCTCAGACGTAGGAGGAAAAGAGTTTGGAGGGCCAGCTTGCCTGTCAGGATTCTGAGATCCCATTTTTCATTTAAAGACTTCTTGGGGCTCAGCAAAGGCCTGCGCTGGAGTAACTAGGGATTCGAATTGGAATCCAGCCCTGTCCACTCTTCCCAGAGAAGCCCCAAATTTAAAGGCCCCTCCCTGACCTTGGTGGGCAGTGGGTATGAAGTGTCCAGGCACCAGGCAGACCACTGCAAGTGTACTCATTCTGGGCCCGAGGCTGTTTGTGTCTCTTAGTTACAGCCAGTTGTGTTTACTGCTCCCTACCAGTTGAATGATAACAGTTGGCCTGGAGGTGAGGCCTAGAGCTGTTTTCACAGCTGTTACACTCTGTGTAAGCCAAGGGGACTTTGAGTAAGGTGCCACTGGCTAGGCCCAGCCCAGCCCTGGAGGAAGGCTGTTTTGAAGGGCTTGGGACAGTCAGATTTCCCACAGATCTGGTTTCTCATTGTGGTCATTGGGCGGGTGCTAGAAGCAGCCAACTCTCCAAGTGTGTGGTCATTGCCCCTGCTCCCTTGGCCAGTTTGTGACCTTGGCCTGCCCTGTCACCTTTGCCCTGGGTCTGGATTTCTAGAAGGGCCGCCTGAACTCTCATTGATCCAGCTGACTGGGCCAATGAAATTATTATGGTCAAGGGGGCAGACGGTGACCTCTGGTGTGCAGCAGTGGTTTTCAAGCTGACTGGCTAACATAGGTCATAGTTCCTGGAGAGAAAGGTCTCCTGAGTCATTGAGGCAGTGGGTGTTTTCTGTGGTTTTCCTCCTCTAGGGGTTTATTCTTCTAGTCCACTTCTAGCATTTAGAGGGTTTGCCTGGAGTTAACAGCAGCAATGACCATGACAGTTGATGGCTGGTGTTGGGTACATTCTGTGTGCCTCACTGTTCAAGGTGCTTCACATAGGTCGACTTGCTGAACACTCATTCTGGAATGGCAGACACTATCTCCATTTTAGAAGGAAAAACCGAGGCCCAAAGAGGAATCATTTCCAGTTAGTCTGTGTTTCTTGAGCATTTACCCCATGCTGAACAGGTAACAGGATTTTTGCACATTTGACCTCATTTGGCCTCAAAACATATCTATGAGCTGAGCATGATGGTACAAACCTGTAATCCCAGCATTTGGAAGGCTGGGGCAGGAGGCTTATCAGAAGTTCAAGACCAGCCTGGGCTACAAAGTGAGCTCCAGACCAACCTGAACTGTGTAGTGAGACCCAGTCTCAAAAAAACAAAAAAAGCAAACCAAACAAAAAACAACAACAACAAATCACACCTGTGGTTCTGCCTGCCTCGCGTCCCATGAGTGGGATAGAAGAATGGTACCCATTTCACTGGTGAGGAAATGAAGGCACTCAGCTGGGAGGTGAAATTATTTCTTCCTAAATGTGGAAGTAGTAGAGCTGAGATGTGAACTCTGCCCATTTGGGCTTCCAAAATGGTCCTGTTGTTAATGGGTGACTGGAGGAGTGACTTTTTTGTGAGTAGATGTGTTTATGTCTCCTTGCAGGCAAACATTAAGTCTTGGAGGAGGAATTGACTTCCCCTGGGACCCTGAGGGGCCAGACTGCTGTTCCAACAGAGGTCCATTAGGCCCTGATAACACTCTGCTCAGCAGGTCCCAGGCTGGAATGAGGTTCTAGCTCCTTGGCTCCTCCCTTTGTCCCTGAGCCTGGGGCTGCCATATGTGCTCAGCCTCAGGCCTGTTCAGGATTTCTGGGCTTTCTGGCTAAGTTAGTGTCTCTTCAGAACTGAGCTAGGACTCTTTAGTTTTGGTCAGGTCTTGCTGGGAGGAGGAAGAGATAGCAAGAGAGCTCTGCAGGGGATGGCACAGCTCCTGGGACCTGCGTTCCAGGTGGAATGTGAATGTGGACACGGGTGTGAGTGCTAGCGTTTGCACCTTCTGGCTGTGTGACCTCGGAACACTGTTCTGCTCTGCACTGTGGTCTGAGAAAAGCACCCGCTCCAGGCTTTTGTGAGGATTCAGTGGGTTAATCCGCAGGAAGTTCCTCCAGTCATGTCTGGCACTATGGCAGTCTTAGTGGAAGTCACAGTTATGTACAGGACCGGGGCACCCTCCCTCACCACTCTCCACCCTATGTTCTCTTAGGTGTCCTGGGATCCAGGCCTCAGCTGTTTGATGTCCTGGTTTCCAGTACTCTAGTCATTTCCAGCACAGAGTTCGAAGCCACCCCTGCTGTTTGCTGGTTGTGTGGCCTTGAGCAGGCTCCTCAACCCTCCAGAATGCCTTTGGTCATCAAAAGGGAGCCACGATCATTCCCACCTGACATTGAGAATGCTAAGTGGGCTCCTTTGGAAAGCACTTGACACTGCTGGCAGGTCAGGAGGCCTGCAGGAACAACTTCTCTGCTTGAGGCAAGGGATGGACACAGGTGCACCCTCAGTGTATCCTAGCAGTTCCAAGTCTTTATTTATTTTTTTATTTTTTATTTTTTTGGCGGAACCAGGGATTGAACTCAGGCCCCTGTGCTTGCCAGGCAAGCGCTTATTCCACTGAGCCAGCTCCCTGGCCCCCCGATTCTTTATTTTTATTTTTATTTTTATTTTTGTCTTTTTGAGACAGGGCTTCACTCTGGGTTCAGGCCGGCTTTGAACTTAACTTTGTAGCCCAGCCGGCCTTGAACTCCAAGTGATCCTTCTGCCTCAGCCTCCCAAGGTGAGCCCCTTTAGCAAGCCAACAGGAGTGTGCCATCAGGCCTGGCTAGTGACTGTGATTCTTATTTCTGGTAGGACTTTGAAGGCCCTTCCAGTTTACAGACCTTTGTCAGAGGAAATTAGAAAGGTGGGGCTGACATTAACACCTTCATCTTTCAGATGCAAAGTAGAGGAAGGGTCAGGTGTCAAATAAAAGTAGCTCCTGAGCCCCCCCCCCCACATAAAGGTGGACATTGTTTGTTTTTCTTTTGAGACAGGGTGTTGCTGTGCAGTCCAGGCTGGCCTTGAACTCACTATGGACCCTAGGCCTTGAACTTGTGATCGTCTGGCCTCCGCCTCCCGAGAGCTAGGATTACAGGTACGCATTGCCATGCCTGGCAAGGTAGACATTATGGTTGCTCTCCAGAGATGGAAGGCTCTGTGTTTGCCCTTCTCCCATGTACTTTGTTGCATCTCTTGCGCAGCCCCTTCAGTGGTGTGGAGTGTGGGGTTGGGTAGAGGGTGTGGGCTGCTGGGTCCACATGGGCAATATGGGTTTCACCCTGAGGGCACAGTGGAGCTGAAAAAGGCTTTGGTTAATTTGCCACCACTGGGCTGGGCAGATAGCTCAGTGGCTTAAGCGCCTGCCTGGCAAACACAAGGTCCTGAGTTCGATCCCTGGTACCAAAAAAACCGAAAACAAAACAAACCACTCAACACCCCCCCCACAAAAAAACCCAATCAACCAAACAAACAGAAAAAACACAACACAAAAAAACATCTGCCACCATTCACTGAGCACTTCCTGTGTGCCTGCATTGCATCAGGTTCTGGGAATGTGGGGTTGTACTCTTCAAAGTGTCTGTCTTCATGGAGGTAGGGAGAGAATGGTGTGAAAAATGCAAATGCTGGCAATCCAAAGGATATTAGGCCTTGCATTCCTCCTAGGAGGTAGGGGTTAACAGGGAGCTTCTTTAGATGGCATCCTAAGTAGGTGGAATAAGGCAGGGCAGCCATGGCTGGAGGAGCCATAGTGCAGAGGTCTGAAGGGAGGGCCAGACTTGGTTGGTGCAGAGTCTGGCCGCACCTGTGTGGCTGGGCAGGGCAGGGCAAGGGGGGAGAGTGCCAGGCGAGGGGGGGAGAGCCTGGTCCCTTAGAGCCTTGTCAATAGCTAGAGAATGAGTGTGGAGCTTTAGCAGGAGCAAACTGGGTAGAATTTGGGTGTCAGAAAGTCACGGTGAGTGCTGGCAGGGTAGCTCAGCAGACTAAGGGCCTGCTTAGGCCAGCGCAGGGACTGGGATTTAACCCCCCATAGCACATACCCCGCCAGCCCCGCCCCCGGATGCACTGAGCTGGCCACCTAGACCAGCCATGGTGGTGCATGCCTGTAATCCCAGTGGTTGGGTGGCTGAAAACAGGAGAATTACTGTGAGTCCAGGCTGTGTAGTGAGACCCAACACCAAAAACATAAAAAAATCCCACCAAAAACCAGGGCTGGCCAAATAGCTCAGCAGACTAAAATAAAATGCTTGCTTAGGCAGAGCGCAGGGGCAGGGGTTCAGTCTCCAGCTTGCTGTGCCGGCTTTACCCCCAGGGCATGCTGAGACTGGGCATGGTGACATGGGCCTGTGATCCCAGAGTTTGGGAGGCTTAAAACAGGAGGATCACTATGAGTCCAAGTCTGATCTACACAGTGAGATCTTGTAGACCCTGTACTAAATACATTAAAAAAAAAGTCACTGTGCCCTTGAGTTCCCAGGCTTGTGCCTGGGGACAGTTTCACATGCCTACCACTTCCCTCTTGAGCAGAATCACTGCATTACGGCTGGCAGAGACCCAGTGGTCACCTCCCTTTTCTGTGGTTTTCACACTCTGTTCCCCAGAGCCCATGGCTGTTACCTTGAGGGAGAGGGCTTGGGGGGGGGGCGCCTCTATGTGCTGATTTTGCTGCCCATCCCTGATAGCAGGAACAGCAGCCATGCTGATCGACCTTGCCGCAGTCGGCCCCCACTCAGCTGTGGGCCTGTGGGCCTGCAGCATACCTGGCACAGCACCTGATTTAGATTGGCTGGCTTGTGGCTTTACCCTCTAGCAAAGACAGGTGCCGGGCTAACAGCTCTGTGGCAAATATCAGATTGTGGTGTTTTTTTGTTGTTGTTGTTGTACCAGGGATTGAAAAACCTGGTTCTTTGGGGATTTTTTTTGTTTGTTTGTTTGTTTGTTTGTTTGTTTTTTTGAGGAACCAGGGATTGAACTCGGGCCCTTGTGCTTGCCAGCCAAACACTTACCCTACTGAGCCATCTCCCTGTCCCTAGATTGTGGATTAATGAAGGAAGGATTAGGAGGTGGGGGTGAGGAGGCAGGAGAAAAAAGGATAGGGATGTTGTTAACTTTTAACTGAGTAATCAAGGAGGGTCACCCCAAGGAGATCATGTGGGGTGGGCCTGGAGTACCATGAGGGAGTCCAGACAGGACCCAGGGGACCGGTAGACCCAGGAGGATTGGCTGTAATTCCTACTTGATGGTGGTGAGATCCTCTAAGCTGCATCAGGTCCCTTAATTGGAATTGTTGGGGTCAGGTAATGAATTTGGGTGGTCTGTACCAGGGTCCCCCTAGTACACAAAGGTTCTTATAACTCTAGGTGAGAGTGACTTCTAGTCACACCTCTGAGTTGCATCCCTAAGGCTTAGGAAGGACTGTCTTCTGCAGCAGATCTCAGGCCTTTGGAATACTCAGAGACACCCTTCTCCGGGCCTCTCTTCAGCTTCCCAGAGCTCTTAGCAAAAGGCCCTCAGCCACCAGGCCTCTGTGCTGCACGGTGGGGTGGTTCCGTGGCAGGCTCTTCTGGACAGCCAGCCAAGCAGTGAGAGGCCCAGCCGGGGGGAGACGCCTGGGAGCAGAACTGGGAGGGAGGGAGGGAGAGAGGGAGGGCGCTTGGGAGGGTTGGGAGGGGCGCAGGGTGGGATCTCAGTCTGGTCCCCTTGGGGCAGGACCCACTGCCAACTCGGCATCCACAGCAGGGCCTGGGCGCCCTGGGCATGCCGAGTAGAGACAGCAAGGCAGGTCCGGCTAAGAGGAGACTTCATGTCAGAGAGGTCCTTGCAGGAAGTTCTTCCAGCCCAGCCGCCCTGCCCGGAAAGCTCGTCCATCCGTCCTCAGATGTTCCTAAGGGTGAGGCCAGCAATGCACTTTCCTAGGTTTGCCATCTCATGGGCCCTTCTAAACAGGCGGGTGCCACTGCCATGTTCCTGTCGGGTCTGCTCTTAGACGCCTCATCCTCATGCTTTCAGTGCCCTCCGCTGTTGGACTGCTGATAGGTGGCTGGTAGTGGAGAGCCCCCTTCCAGAGGCCCTCACCATCGCACGCTGGGAGCTCTGGTCCACCTCTGAGGTGCAGCTTGCTCACCTGAATTTGGGATGTCCCTCTCAGTGGGGCTGTGTCTGAAGGCACCACATTCTGAGAAGGTTTGTGATTGATTTGTGCAACCACTGCTGCTGCTGGAGATGGTTGGGCCTGCTGGGCCTCTGGGAGCACAGAAGGGTTCTGGGGATGTCAGCCTGCGCTTGTCTGTTGCCAAAGTGGCTTTGAGGCTGGAGCCTTGGGAGCGTGGAGGGCCGGTTAGCTGAGGTGCCTGCCAGGCAAGGCTGTGCACTGAGCTGCTTCAAGTACCCCTCTTATTTTAGTGCTGTAAACCTGCTCACAGCCCAGAGGGTAGGCATGTTGTCACCCTGTTTTTGTAAATGAGAAACAGGCGCAGAAAGACACATAGCATACCAGCGTTATTCTTTCTTTTTGTTTTGGTACTGAGAATTGAACCTAGGGTCTTCATACTGAGCTCTGCAGCCCAGCCCTTTTAAGTTTTTTAGTTAAATTTTTCATTATTGCTTTTTTTGTTCTTTATTTTTTGAGACACGGTCTCACTGTTCCAGGCTGACCTGGAACTCACTTCAGCTCAGGCTGGCCTTGAATTTGGGGCCATCTTCCTACCTCAGGCTCCCAGAGGCTGGGATTACAAGTGTGTGCTACCACCACACCCGGCCTAATTAATTTTTTTTTTTTTTTTTTTTTCAGAACCAGGGATTGAACTCAGGCCCTTGCGCTTGCCAGGAAGCGCTTATTCCACTGAGCCATCTCCCCGGCCCCTACTAATTAATTTTTTGAGACAAGATCTTGCTATGTAGTCCAGGCTGGTCTGAACTCATTATATATAGCTCAGTCTGCTCTCAAACCTTGACCTTCCTGACTTAGTCTCCTGAATGCTGAGATTGCAGGCGTGTACTACCTTCCCTGTTTACTTTTTAATTTTGAGGCAGGGCTTTGGTAAGTCACTAAGTTGTCCAGGCTGGGCTTCAATCGGGGATTCTCCTGTGTTAGTCTCCCAGAGTGCTGGGATTACAGGCGTGCCAGTATTCTTGGGATTTGTTAGCCAAGCAGCCTCTCTGCTGGGCACAGCTCCAAAACTGAACGCATCTGCTCTCCTTAGTCCTCTGGAACCCTGGTGCCTGGGCCATCTCCTCATTTTACAGGTGAGGAAACAAAGGCACAGGGAAGCTGTTCCATTTGCCACAAGTCAAAGTATAAGTAAGTGATAGACATGAAATTTGAACCCAGTTGGATCCAAGGTCAAGCTCCTTTTTTTCATAATTACTATTAAGATTTTGTTTGGGTTTCATTATTTTCAGTAATGTTCTTTATATGTATCCAATCTAGGATCTCCCATTGTATCGGGTTGTCACTCTCACTTGGCTCCCTGAGCAGAGGCAGTTTCCTTTATTTGTTAGCATTGAGTTTGGGAGATTATTCAATTGCTATTTGGTGGAATACCCCTCAGTGTTTTTTTTTTTTTTGTGCCAGAAATCGAACTCAGGACCTTGTGCTTGCCAGGCAGGTACCTCAGTTTGGTTTTTTTTTTGGTGGAACTGGGGATTGAACTCAGGCCCTTGCGCTTGCCAGGAAGCGCTTATTCCGCTGAGCCATCTCCCCGGCCCCATAGTTTGGTTTTTATCTGCTGTTTTTTCTGCATAGCCTACTAGTATTTTTGTATATTTTAGGAAAAGCTAAGTGAAATGTCTTTCTGATCACACTATATCAGAAAGTACGTGTTATCTATATGTCTTCTGGTTTTTTTTTTTTTTTTTTTGTCTTTTTGAGACAGGGTGTCACTGCAGTTCAGGCTGGTCTTGAGTATACTTTGTATCCCAGGCTGGTCTCGAACTCACTATGATCCTCCTGTCTCAGCCTCCCCAAGTGCTGGGTTTACATATGAGTGCCATCACACCAGATTTTCTGATTGGTGGTATTAATCTTTTTGTTATTTATTTATTTATTTATTTATTTATTTTTTACCTTTTGTGTTTTTCAGACAGGGTAGTTACTGTATAGTCCAGGCTGACCTGGAATTCACCATGTAGCCCAGGCTGATCTCAAACTTGAGGTGATCCTCTTGCCTCAGCCTGCTGAATTCCTAGGATTATTAGGTGTGTGACACCCTGTCTAGCTAAAAATTTTATTTTTTATTAGTACGTGATTGCTGTACATACTGATTCATTCATTTTGGGGAATTAATACATGGACATAGCATTTCTCAAGTTTTTCCCCTGTCAGCTGCCTTTGTAAAATTGCCCCTCCAAAATTCTTACGCTGATAGGTTGAGGCAGGAGGATTGCAAGTTCTAGGTCAGCTTGGGCAACTTAGTGGGACTCTATTTCAAAGTAAAATAAGAAGGACTGGGGGTATATCTCAGTGATAGAGCCCTTGACTAGTATGCATGAGGCTCTGGGTTCAAAATCTAGTACCATCATTCTTTTTAGTCAAAAGAAAAAGAAGGTTCTTGTTCTGTGGCTGCTGTTACTAGAGTCATCGTAGGTGAATTCTCCCTTGCTTTCTGTTGTAGACCGAGCTGGTGCCCAATAGGCCCCAGTAATTCTGGAAATGCTGCTGTTTGAGGCCTGATCTGGAGAAGGGCTGCAGCCACGTAGCCTTGGCCTTGAGCGTCCTTTCCCCAGAGGCCAGGGCTCTCCCCCTCCTGCCTTAGGATCTGATTCCTAAGTAGCAACAGGGGCCAGCCCCTGGTTGGTTTTTGGTCCTTTATGTATTCCACTCTGTCACCAAGCATTTATTGAACATGTAGCTCTAGATGTGGGAGAACAGCACTGAGTCCAGCAGGGAGGGCAGCTGAGGAAAGATCCAGCTCGAGCAGGAGAGAAAAACTTGAGGAGGTAGGGCTCAGGCTGAGGTGGGAGGCCTGTAAGGTGGGGTGTGCCTAGCTGTGGGGCCTTGGAGCTGAGGGTGTTGTACGGGGAGAGTCACAGGGCCTGGGAACCTGGCTACGGTGAGGAGCCAGGGCTTTAGCAGGAGGACAGGGAGGAGCATGGAAAGACACTGTGCAGGGAGCTAATTGGATTCAGGTGGCCTAGGGGATGGGCAAGGGTAAGGAGCAGACTGGGCTTTACTTCAGAGACTGGGTCTCACAGGGCCCAGGTTTTGTGCAAAGGATTAAGGAGCAGCATCTGTAGACTTTTTTTGGTGGCAGTGTATTTCATTTAGGTGAAAGCTAATACAGGCCTGGGTGGTTTTTTTTTTTTCCTAAGCACCTAGTGACTGTATTAACATACGCCACCTCCCTGGTCTTGAAGGTGGCTCAGGATGACCCTTGTGCAGGTGGCCTCAGAATGGGCCTTCCTGCAGTTGCTGCCTCCCCGCAGCTGGTTGCAGAGCATATCTCAGTGGTACCCCACGATGATGAGATTGTCCAAAAATTACATTTGGAGGTAACACCCGCCTGTGTGTGATTCTGTTGGTCTTTAGTCGTGTCTGTCAGCTGAGGAAGCAGGGGTTTAGAAAAGTGCCTGGTGCACCCTTGAAGTGGTAGACACAAGGGTGGAGGAATGGAGTTGACTTGGGGGGTGAATTTGGGCATGTGAGTCCTGCTTCGGTTCTTGGTGTGCAGGAGAGAGGGGCCTAGCAAGGGAGCTTCTTGTAACCAGGCCAGGGTGCCTGCCCACTCTGGTGGAAGAGGCTCCCTCGCATTCTTCCTGCCTTAGATTTCTCAGAAACAGGGAGGGGCCTGTAGAGCTATACCTTCAGTACGGTACTATTGGCCACATGTGACTATTTGCATTTTAATGAATTAAAATGAAATCAAAGTAAAAATGCTGTTGCTCTACTGTGCTTGTCACTTTCTGATGCCCAGTGACCTTTGTCCCCCAGTGCAGGTGCAGCGTACCCCTCCTCTCATGTGCTGTATGGTCCTCTGAGCCCTCTCATCTATAAAATCACCTACCTTTCAGAGTGTTGGGAGGATTCATATTATTTTGATGCTTGGCACTTCTTGAGTGCTCTCTGAGTACATGGTGTGATTGAAAAATATGGTGAATGTTTAAATTTTAAAACATAAAATTTATTATAGTGAAAGACACATTGCCATTAAAGCCCCCCCAGAACTCACTGTGTAGCCCAGGGTACTCGAGCTGGCAGCAGTCCTGCTTCAGCCTCGTGAGAGCTGGGATTACAGGTGTGCCCCCCCCCCCAGCTTGCCCCTTTTAGAGCAGCTCTGGTAATTCCTTGTCGTCAGTGTCTTTAGTTCTGTCTTGGCTGCCTCTGTGTCCTGAGTTGATTGGAAACATTTATGGCAGTTTCTGTCAGGCTGGTATATCTTATCACATCCTCTTCACTCAGTCAAGCACCGTGTGACTTCTGGCTCATTCCCAAAGTCAGAAGGACCATGGAAAGTAAATGTGTTGAATTGGTTCAGGGCATCAAGCTGCTTCCACAGTGTACCTTAAGACAGTGTGCCTTTCACTGTTTTAAAAAAAAAAAATTGTTGTTTGTTTGTCTGTTTTAAACTGGAAATTGAACTCATGACCTTGCGATTGCCAGGCTGGCGCTATGCTGCTAAGCTCTATCCCTAGTCCCCGTAAACATTCATCCTAGTCCAAGCCTTGGTTAAACCCTTCTCAGAATCCCTGGGATGAAGTGGGGAACTCTGGCTTGCCAGGGAGGGAGATGGCGATGACGCAGAGCAGCACATGTGCCCCGTGTGTGTGTGTGTGTGTGTGTGTGTGTGTGTGTGCCGGGGCAGCTCAAGTCAGGATGGTCAGGGAGGGCTGGCCAGGGTCAGAGAGAGCAGGTGAGGTCAGAAGGGCCATGGCTTTGTCCCTGGGAGCAGAGAGAATGCGGAGGCTCAGGAGTCCCGTCCTCTGGCTGTGGCTACTCAGAGTCCTTTGTTTTTTCATCTGTTAAATGTGGCTCTGCAGTTCCCAACTGAGGAACAAGATAGGTGTCAGGCCAGTGCACAGGGGCTTATTCTGGGGATGTCAACTGGCTAAGAAGGCTGTGCAGTGTTGTGCCTCACTGAGGGCCTGTGCTCCTGCACTGGGCGGACGGTTGGTTTGCCTTCCTCCCCTGCCTGCCTCAGCCGCTTCTCTGTCTTGTGGAAGGAAGCGCCTCGCTCTGGTGCTCGCTGACTCCCAGCGTCCTGCCTCTCCCCACCACCATCTCCTGGAGCAGCCTTGCGCACGCGCCACTTGGTTGCGCTTCTTCGTCAGCCTGGAATGCTGTCGCCCAGGTCGCCACGTGAATCCCATCTGTTTCGCATTTCGTTCAGTTGTCACCATCCTGGTGAGCCCTTCTGAGACCACCCTGTATGAAATCAGAACCCCTCCCTGCTTCCCACATACCTAATCTTCCATATGTTGCCTTTCTCCCTAACAGTTGCCAGCTTTGGATATACTGTGTAAGTTGCTTATTTATTTTGCCACTTGCCTCCCCAACCCTGAACAACAGGGATTCTGATTTGGTCAGTGCTACATCCTTGGTGGCCTGGCAGTGCTGATACAGAGTTCATACCATATTTGTGGAGTGAGCGAATGGAGAGGTTCTTGTTTCACCTTCACATGGCAAAACTCTGAGCATAAAAGCTGTGGTTCTATTTGCCATCCCCTTCTGGAATTAATTAAAGCTCTGGACTTGGCCCTGTACTGGCTGGGGCTGGGGTTACAGTGGGGACCTGGACAGACTCTTACTGCCTGGTAGAGCTCCTAGTCCAGTGGGGGAGGCCATGTTACCCAGACAGTGGTGCAGGTAGTTGGGTGGTGGAGTGAGTGCTGTAGCGGGCAGGAAGGCCATGTTCCAAGACAGCCCTTGGTGCAGGAGAGGGCAGTCAGAAAGATTGGTCAGGTGAGAGCATGTGCTGAGGCCCTGGGGTGAGGGCAGAGAACCTCGAGGGGGAAGTGGCATGTGTTGGAGCTACCTGACTGCTGATGCAGCAGAGTAAAAAAGGGTAAGGCAGATGGGCCTTGGCACTTCATTAAGGGCCTTGGATATGCCCTGTGGGTACCTGGGTGGCCCCGGGTAGGGTCAGAGCTGTGTTGGAGGATGCTGCTGGCTTTGCCCAGTACTCTTAGTGTGTTTGACATAATTTCTGTAGGTGTTGTAAGGCCCTGGGTGGCAGTGTGGAGGAAGGTGTGTGTGTGGGCAGCAGAGAAGACAGGGAAAGCTGTTCTGATGCTTATTCTTGTCCCAGTTTCTTTTGCAGCCTGCCCACACCTTCATCCTGCCCCCAGTTCCACCTGTTCCAAGGAGCCAGATGGGATAGGTGGCAGGCAGGGGTGACGAAGAGAAAGAAGCCTCTTTCGCACCACCTTCTCACCAAGGAGGGAGAATAGGTACAGATTCACATGTTCAGAAATACACAGCCTGGGAAGTGAAGTTCCATGTCTCCACCCTCCAGAAGAAGTCATGATCATAATGAGAGCGGGCTGCTGTGCCAGGCTCTGCTGGGAGGACTTTCTGTGGATCAGGCTATCTAGTCCCAGAAGCCTTGGAGGTCAATTCTCTTATTATTTCTCCTTCATGGATGAGGAGAGGAACGATGACTTGCCCACAGCCTCACAGGCAGTGGCAGGCTGAGGGTGGACATCTGGTGCTTGGTTCCTGTCGCCACTGTGACCCCGGCACTTGGGATTCAGCCTCTTTTAGCACGTTTCATCCTGATTTGTTTTTCTGTGCATGTGATATTTAAATGTCTGTGGTCCTCCTTGTGGCCTGAAGTCTAGGACACTGTGTCCTGTTAAGGCCCCTGTTTATCCCGTAACTGACTTTTTTAAAAGGGCCGCAGATGAATGTCATGCGCGAAACTTGGGTTGAGTAGTAATTCAGTAATGTCAGTGTGAGGAAAATTGAGCACATGGTACAACTGAGTTGATGTGTGTGTGTGTGTGTTTCAGGAGCGTATTCCCACTGTAAGTTCTGTCAGGCACCTTTGTCACCAGTGCCCAGGATGGATGCCAAGTGGCCTGAGCCTCTGAGGCCGGGTACTGTGTTACATCCCCTCCTAAGCTTGTGGTGGAGCACTGCTGTTGTCCCTCTTGAATAGAAGAGGACATTGAGGCTTGAGGATACTGAAAATCAGGAACATGGACCTGAATCCGGTTTCCTTAACCCTAAGGGCCATGGGGCCCAGTGTGCTGTTGAAGCCAGGCTATTAGGGGTTGTGGTTCTGCTCTGTACTCTCTGTTCAGGAGGGGCAGGCCGTTTCCCTGTGCACCTCTGTCTCTTTATAGAGAAGAGAGTGCCTGCCACATTGTGTTTCTACATGGGCTGGGTTTGTAGGTGTGGAGCACTGTGTGGGCTTGGCGCGTGGTAGTGCTGCCTAGCTTTTCTAGTAGTGCATCATGGGAGTGATCACGGAGCACCAGGCTCCTGTTGTGCACAGGCTGTTCACAGACTTCTACTTCAGCAGGGATACTAGAGAACAGTCGTAGCCAGCTGGGGTGGCTTTGCCCCCTCAGGTGACATTTGCTAATGTCTGAAGACATTTTGATGGTCTCAGGGAGAGTGTGCTATTTGCTTAGTAGGGACTAGAGATGCCGCTAAACCTCCTGGAGGGCACAGGACAGCCCCAGGAGATACTTGGCCTGAGATGTCACTAATGCTGAGGTTGAGATCCTGCCTCAGAAGTCTCTGGTCCAGGGCCGGAAAGATAGCTTAGTAGAGTAAGTG
>NW_004524920.1:708681-719643 GCF_000260255.1 Octodon degus
GATAAAAAAGTCTCTGGTCCAGCTCTGCAAGCATGTGTATCTTTTCTGTTTTGTCAGTTTTGCCAAATTGCCCACACAAAGCATGGGCCAGTGGATAGCATGGCCAGTGGCCAGTGACCAGTGAGGGAGCTGCTTCCCTCTATACTTTCGAATTCCCCCTAAAGTTCCTGCAAGCAGATGCTACCTGACAGTGCCAGGTTTCTGCCTTTGAATTCACCTCCTGAGCAGAGCCTCCTCGAGCCATAACAGGGCCAAGCCCAAAGGGAAGTGACTAGCTCCTGTGGGGATTCTTGTTGCTGCTGTATTGAGGCTCAGCAGCACCAGGAAAGAGCCGCGGCCCATGGTGTCAGCTCCAGAAGCGCAGGTCTGCTTCCTGCTGTTTCTGGAGCCCATCTGTGCGGTCTGGCATTGAAACCAGGTCAGTGAGAGGAGGTGAGTGAGGACTCAGTGGTGAGAAGCAGGGATAGGAGCTGAGCTTATTTTGAGCAGTTGCTGGGCATAGGGGTTCACTCCACATGTGCTCATTTTGCAGATTTGTGTGTGTATGTGTGGTAGTGAGAATTGAACCTAGGGGCTCAGCACTGAACTACATCCCCAGTCTTTTTTAAAGCAAGCATGGTTGCACATAGCACTCAGGAGGATGAGGCAGGAGCATTCAGGAGCATTGCCATGAGTTCATTTCCTGGCTGTACTTCATAGTGAGTTCAAGGCCAGCTTGAACTACATAGGGAGACCTTGTAAAAACAAAAGCCGTAATTTTTTTTTCACTTTTGAAATTTTGAGATAGGATCTTGCTGTGTTGCCCAGGCTGTAGTTGAAGTTGTGATTCTTCTGTCTCAGCCTCCCAGAATGTTGTGATTATAAGTGTGCACCACCATGCCCAGCTTTCCACAGATTTTTAAGTGCCCACACTATGCTTATTGCTATGAAGTTATGGGGATCCAGCAGAGATCAAAATAGCAAGGAGTCTCTGCCTTCACCATGCTGACATTGTAGAGCAGAGAGGGGCAGTAAACAAGTAAATGTGTTCAGTAATGTCCATGGTGGTAAATCTTACCGAGAAGAATAAAGAGCGAAGGGGGTGCAGTGGGGGATTAGGAAGGCTTCTCAAAGTCCTCATGAATAGCCCCCTCCCCCAGCAGTGCATGCAGAGCTGCTGGTGTGCAGATGCCCCTGGACTGCAGTGCCTTGGGGACATGAAGGGAGAGGGTGCAGAGTCGTGTGGTCCTTGGGCTCCTATCAGGAGTTTGGTACTTGTTCTGTGGATGGGGCACAGGACCATTTGAGCAGAGGAGGGGTGTGATTTTGTGGCCACAGACCCCAGCCTGGAAGAAGGTATGGGCCAAGCACTAGGACCCAGCTGGGCCTTCTAGTCCCAGTGAGTGGCAGGAACCATGGTGACTTTTTAAAAAATTTTAATGTATTTGGTACAAGGTCTTACTACATAGCTTCAACTTGTAGTGATCCTCCTGTTTTCAGCCTGGCCATCGTTGGGATTACAGGTGTATGTCACTATAACCACTCTTGGTGGCCATTTCCCCGGCAGGGCTGGTGCGAATGTGGTGCTGGGGATTGAACCCTGGTCCCTGTGAGCAGGCACTTATGTCACTGAGCTGTCTCCCCAGCCTCCCCAATGACTCTTGTAACACACTTAGTTCCTTCTGAGGCTGCCCAGCTAGGACAGGTGGTCATGTGAGGGCTCTTCCCTTCCCCTCTGCCCCTGAACTGCCAGTTCAGGTGCTGTAGCCTCATGGAAATTGCCCCTTGGGGATTTGAACCCTGACTGTGAGACATAGCTCTGGAGAAAGGGGTGTTCAGTTTGGAAACTGAACTATTGAGAAGTACTGCAAGCCAGACAAATGCAAATGAGTGTCACAGGTAAAATTTAAAGTCATGTACTATAGAGTGTTTGAGACGTAAGGCTAGATTAGTCATTGATACCCATGTATGTAGCAGCTATTTAAAAATATCTTACCAAAAATAAATAAAATTTTTTAAAAAACGTAAAAAGATAAAACTTTGCTGGGGAGATGGCTCAGTGGAATAAGCGCTTCCCTGACAAGCGCAAGGGCCTGAGTTCAATCCCCAGTTCCGCCAAAAAATTAAAAAAAAAAAAAAAATCTTACCATAAGCTGGGTGTGATGGTGCATGCCTATGATCCCAACACTTGGAAGGCTGAGGCAGGAGGATTGCAGTGAGTTCAAGACCAGCCTGGTCTACACAATTCGACTCTGTCTCAAAAAATTAAAAGAAAAAAAAAAGGGAAAACCATAAAATCCCCTCACCATTACAGCACACCACCAGTACAGCAGATCCTCCTTTGAGGGCTCTTCACTTACACGCACACACACCTACCCACCCACTCCGGTGATCACTGAGTGTCAGTGGGGCTGGAAGCTGCTACCACCCAGCTTCCTCCTGGGGGCAGGCCACTTCTCCAGTGGAGTCAGGGTACAGGAGGGAGCATCAGGGGTGTCGCTGGCCTGTGGCCACCATGCTGAGAAAGAGCCCAGGATCGAAACCCAGATCCCCTGCACTGGGCAGTCCTCCTCGCCCCTGGATGCTGGGGAGGGGGGTGCCTTGAGGCAGGTGCCTTGAGGCCTTGCTGGGCATGTGGGGCGAGGGAAAGGAGGGGCCCAGTTTGGAACCCTCCAAGTCATCTGAACTCCCAAACGCAGGTTCTTCTGTAACTACTTCTCTGATAAGATATGGAAGAAGAGTATATTAAAGATACTTCGTGCAGTGCAACAGAACCAGTAACTGTGACCATATCGGAGCATTAGTTCCCAGAAATCCTCCCTGTCAGCTACTCCCCAGCACAACCAGTCCTGCCTTTGTGATATTTGTTTCTCTTGATTTTTCTGTGTCGTTTGATAAGTGAGAAAAGCATCCCATGCTTTCTGATGGGTTTTGGTCTTGCTGGGAGTGAACTCATCCTTGGCTGTGTGATTTTCTGTCGGTTTCCTCCACTCAGTCTTCCCATGATTTTCTGCTCCCTCCCCATGGTGTCTGAGCAGCTCCATCCTGCTTAGTACTGCATTCCACATATGAATGTACTGGTGTCTTCTTCCATTCTCTTGTGGACAGGCTCCCAGATGACCAGCTTGCTAGTCAGTATTGTTCTTGTGAACCTCTTCGTATGTGTCTTTTGGGAAATGTGTAGTTTCTTCTAAGGAGTGTAGAATTGCTGGTTCGTGGGCTGAGTGTATAATGAGTTATAACCCTGATTGCCAGTGTTCTGCAGAGGTTGAACTGTCTTACACTCCTACCATCAGTGAGTAGGAGTTTTGATATCTCTTCATCCTTGCCAGCCCGCTGTTTTTTTTTTTTTTTTAACCTTAGGTGTCCTAAGCAGGTGGTTCTAATCTGCATTTCCCTTAAATAATGAGATTATGTGTGTGCCTTAATCATTTGCCTGTCTTTGTTCCTTTCACCTGGCCTGCCAGGTGGCTCACATCTGGTCAGCAGCTGCAGCTCTAGTCCGGGCCCTTAGCGCATGCAGGCCTGACACCCTAGGAAGCAGCTGGTGGGGATCAGCTTAGCAGGGACTGCCTGCTCCTCAAGGTGCTGTCTACAGGGTGGGTGACAGCCCCCCTGTGCTGCTGGGGTTCCTGAGGCAGGTCTGTGTCCTCAGCCTGCAGCTCCCTAGTGGGCAGGCCATCCGCTTGGCTGCACTGCCTGGTATTTCATCACTGTAGGACTGTGTCACAGACACCTCAGCTGAGGCGCCACCCTCAGTGGGAGGACGGGGCAGGATCCAGGCGGACGCAGGGGATCTTCCAGTTCCTCCCCCTGCTCTTGCCTGAGCTGCTGCTGACTTCTCACTTGCTGAAACGAGACGGTAAAAAGTGGCTCTGGCAGGCTGAGCAGGGCCAGGGCCTCGGCCATTCTCAGCTGGGAGAACCAGGTAAATGGCTTCCCTGCTCTGAGCCTCTGTCCTCACCCGTCCACAGTTCTGGCCCCTCTGGTGGGGTGTTGGGACTGCTGGCGTCCTGCCCAAGGCCACCCAGCTGGCCATGGTTTTCGGACTCTGGAACCCTGACTGCTCTTGGTCATACCTGAATGCCTTCCCTTAACTTTCGAATAACGTTAGCCATGTACTTGGTTGTTGACCGGCCGCCAGGTAGTGGGCTGAGTCCTGTGCCCGCAGTAGGTATTTAAGCGCTGCCAGTAACCCTGGTGCTGCGAGCTTTAAGAGGTGATAGCGCTGGGCCAGTGAGGGCAAGAGAGACTTAAGACAGGATGCTGGGCCTCAGTTCTGTTTCTTTTTTCTTTTTCTTTTTTTCTTTTCTGTTTCTTTCTTTCTTTCTTTTTTTTTTAAGCGGAACCGGGGTTTGAACTTAGGCCCTTGCGCTTGCCAGGGAAGCACTTATTCCACTGAGCCATCTCCCCGGCCCCTTTTTTCTGTTTCTTTGTTGACTACCCTTCATCTTTTTTTTGTTTGTTTGTTTTTTGAGATAGGGTCTCATTATGTGGTTCAGACCACTGTCAGACTCACTGTATAGTCCAGGCTGGCCTCAAACTTGCAGCGATCCTCCTGCCTTAGCCACTTGAGTGCTGGGATTACAGGCATGCGCCACCATGCTGCAGCTCCCTGGCATAGCTCAGAAGGCCATCCATCATGTTCTTCCCTAGCTTCACTAGAACCCAGCTCCTTTCCATCTCAGGGCCTTTGCATTTTCTGTTCCCCAGCTTGAAGTTCCTTTCCCTGTGCTGCTGTACCACTCCCGTGATTACTTTCTGGGGCTGTCACCCCCCACACACCACCCCCTTCCAGTGACACCACATTCCCTACCAGTCCTTCCCTTTACTTATTTACTGTGGCAGTGCCCTTAACCACCTGATGTGCTCTGTGTGTGTGTGTGTGTGTGTGTGTGTGTGTGTGTGTTTCTGCCATCCTGCCTTCTGGAGTATGAGCTTCATGAGACACACCAGGGTCTCTGCTACCAGCCCCAACAGTATCTGCTGCTCAGAACACGCAGAGAAGATTGTCAGCGTGGTAGAAGGCAAGCATTTCTGTGGCTGTGCCCTGTCTTAGGCTGGCTCTCTGGAGAGCCTTGAGCCTGTCTGCTCCTTGTGCTCAGCAGGGTCAGGTCCACTGAATTAACACTGAGAGCACTGGTTCACTGAGACCTCCAGAAGGAGGGAGAAGAATGCACAGAAGGTACAGAGGATGGAGGCCAGGGTGAAGGGCTGGAGAATGGGGAGGGAGGAAGACTGAAGAGGCGTGCTGAGCACTGTTGTAGCAGAGGGTTGGTGTTGGCCTGCAGGGCCTCCTCAGCATAGGAAGGATTGTGTTCTGAGTCTGCACACTGGGCAGCCAGGGAAGGGTTTTGAACAGGAAGGAGCAAGGTAGTTTTAGGTAGAGTTGGGGGTCAGGAGCAGAAGCCGTGGTAGAAGCCCCAGGAGGAGACCTGGGATCTGGGGACAGGTCCCAAGCAGTGGTGGGTGTTGTGTAGGCTGAGTGAGCAGCAGAGCAGCAGGCAGCCAGAACTCAGGGCAGCAGAGGTGGGTCCTAAAAGGTCTTGACCGCTAAGCTGAGGAGTTTGACTTTTTTGCCAAGGGCAGCAGGGAGCCATGGAAGGGTTTCAAGTAGGAAATGATATGGTCGGATTTAGGGTCGCTTTAGCTGTCAAATGGTAGAATGTTGGGGCGGGCAGGGAGGAGGCAGAGTAGGGCCTTACTAGCCAGGTCTTATGTAGGGTGGGTAAGGAGAGAGGTGTGGGGTGTGCATCCGAGCCAGGTGGTTACTACATTAGGGGTTGACTTAACTAGCATATTTGGGCTGAGGGCTCCAGCTGTCTCGTGTGTTCCGGGTAGGAGTATCGTGCCTGCTGGGAGGGGAGGCCCCTATTGCTGTTCCTGGCCCCTGGTCCTTGCCTTTGCAAAACTTGGAGTCCCACAGTGGTTTCTCACCCTTCTGTTTACTTCCCCGTTGCTGTCCATCTTGCCTTCCCTCCCGCTTCCTCCCGTTTACCTCCCTTCCTTTGCCCAGGACCTGGGCAGCCTGCCACTGTCACATGCCAGGCAGTAGTATGTCCAGCCCACCAGCTCCCCTGGGGCACGAGAGAAAGCTGATGCCCAGGGTGTCCCTAGAGCCAGCTGCCATTTCTCTAGGGGCCACTGTAGCTCCTGACCTGCTGTCCGCAAATAACCCCAGGCTGGGAAAGACGAAAGGCGCCTGGGGCTCCATGGCCCCAGTCCAGGGCCCAGGCTCCAGGTAGGGGCCCAGCTGGCAGCTGCCTTGCGCCCTTCTCCCTTCTTCGGGAACCTGAGACGCAGCAGCAGCCTCCTCGGCGTCCCTCAGTCTGTCGGCTGCTTGTTCCTGAGGACAGAAGCAGAGGTCTTGGGGAGGGGACCAGGACTGTGATCAAGCCCCAGGACTGGCTGCTCGGCCCCAGCAAGTACACATACAGTAGGTTACTTGTCAGAATTCTGGGGCCCAGAGCCTGGGACACTTGTCTTTCCTGTCATCTGCTGGGGGCAGAGAGGGAACTGAGGCTGAGGACGTGGCTGCTGGCCCAGTGTGGAACAGACTCAGGGCTTTGGGGAGAGCTGTGTGTGTGCTTAGTTTGCTGAAGGTAGCAGGTTGGTGGCTTCTTGGTTTAGAAAGGAGAAAGAGAGAGGAAAGGAGGAAGAAGCAGGGAGTGTTGGGGGCAGGCAGGCAGATGCTGGTGACTTTGAGCACACCCTCACTCTTGGGTGCCTAGGGCTGTCTGATTCATCCCTAGTTACCTCAGCGCTGGGGCATGGGAATGACTCAGGGGCGGGCCTGCAGCTACCTTGATTGGGAGGGAGGGTGAGAGGAGGAGCCTGCGAGCAGGGCTTGGTGCTTATAGGCCAGGGAGCTTTGCTTCTCCAGCTTGGGGTCTCTGGGAACCCAGCTGTGTATGCCCCAGGACTGCCCTGCTCCCCAGGGCAGAGCTTCCCCACCCTGCTGGCTCTACCTGGTACAGAGCTATTGGAGCAGAGCTGCATTACCTGAGGGAAGGGGCCAGGTTGGGGTCTCCCCTACTCTGACAGGCTCCTTTCTTGTCTTACAGATCGCACTCTGTCTGTAGCATCTCCTGCATGTCCAGCTGCCCTGAGCTGTCTCAAGGTAGGTGACAGTGTGTCACGCTGCCACCATGAATGAGGTGTCTGTCATCAAAGAAGGCTGGCTCCATAAGCGCGGTAAGGGGCTGCTTTTGCCCACCACGTTGTGTCTCCTTTAGCACTCAGCTCTCCCTTTTCTATTTTTTTGGAGACAGGTTCTCTTGAGTATAGTCCAGGCTCGCCTTGAACTCACTATGTATCATGGTGAGCCTTGAACTCAGGCAGCCTTCCTGTGTCAGCCTCCCAAGTGCTTGGCTTACAGGCATGTATCACCATGCTCAGCCAGCTCTCCTTGCATCTGGTGCCCTGAAACACAGAGGCACTGGGTGAGGAGCTTGTGTGCCCAGCCTCCACCCGTATGCCTACTTCACAGAGCCCTTCAGGGTTGTCTGGGAGGGAGATAAGGATCTGCCTGGGCTGAGTCTCCAGGCCTGGATGGACTTCTGAGCCCAGAGGTCAGCCTTCAGGGTCTCCCTCTGGGTTTGTGGGCTCATTCATAGCCCAATTTTTTGGATGAAGAAATGAACCAAGGCTCAGAGAGGGGAAGTCACTTTGCTGAAGTAACGTGGCAAGGCAGTAGACTCCATTTCATTCAACAAGTGTCGACTGTGATGCACCACATTGCCCAGGGCTCTAGGACATAGTGGCACCCTCATGGAGTTTGCGTTCCAGCAAGGGATGGGGACAAACAATAAGCAGACATATGACTTCAGGTGGTGATAAGTGCTGTTGGGAAGAGGAGAAGCTGAGGAGTGAGCGGCCAGAGGGAGATGGATTGGTCAGGAGGCCACGCAAGGAGTGAGTGAACAGAGCCCTGAGAGAGACGCAGGCCTTAGTCTTGTGGTCAGCTGCGCAAGGGTGTCCTGGGAGGGATTGCAAGGACACAGACTGGGCCGGGAGTGTGCCTGTTTTCTAGGAACAGCCTGGCAAGAGTGGAGTGAACAAGGGCGAGACGGGGTAACACGGTCCTGCCGTACTGGGTGGGCCCTGTAGGTCACAGAGGACCTTGACTCTTAACTGCAGGCGTAGGAAGCTCTGGGACGCTGTGAGCCAGAATGTGACCGAGTCACTTGTACTGATGGGAAGCTGAGGCCATGTGAAGTCATGGAGAGGAAGAGGGCAGGCTTCACAGCCCAAGGCCACTTGTCCCCACACAGCAGTGGAACCACGTAAAGCTGGGAGGCAACTAGGAGGAAGGACATGCCGAGAGCCAGCTTTTCCCCTACCTAGCTTCAGGGACCTCCTCCGTGGGCAGGAGAGATGCCAGGCCTGTGGGCAGCTGCTCTCTGTGCAGTTTGATTCATCTAGCAGACATTTATGGAGCAGTCAGTATAGGCCAGGCACTGTCCTAGGTGTTAGTGAGTTGACATCTCATCCGCTTGCTTCCTCGCAGGGGCAGGTGGCCCCAGCAAGGGACACATGTTCAGTGATGGTCCATGCTGTAGAGGGTGGGCGGAAGCAGGGCAGCCATCCTAAATCATGTTTGTTTGCACCCCTCCCCAGAGCCAGATTTCTGTGTCAGAATAAGCAGAGGGGACCCATTTCCAGCTGCCCTTTCCAGCTAGAGGCAGGAATCAAGGCATCTTACGCCAGCTCCCCCTTCTGAGCCCTGAGTTTGGGGCTCCCAGTGGAGTTTTCTAAACTTTGGAAAAAGGCATCAGGGTTGTAATCCTGACATTGTTACTTCCTGTCAGTATGATGCTGGGTTAAGGTGTGTCAACCTTGCAGATTTTACACCTGCAGAATGGATCAACAGTCCAGGCCTCTGATTGCTGTACTATGAGGTCATGGATTTTCATTGGTGTTTCATTCACCAAGGTCTCCCTAGCACCTCAAAAAAAGTGTTTGCAGGTAAGTACAGTGGTACATATCTGTAATCTCAGCTACTTTGAAGACTGAGAGAGAAGGATCGTGTATTTGAGACCAGTCAAGGCAGCTTGGCAAGAACCTGTCTGAAAAAGGGGTGGCTTAGGCCGGCCAGATAGCTCAGCAGATTAAAGTGTCTGCTTAGGCAGATGCAGGGACTGGGGGTTTGATCCCTGGTGTGTGGTGCTGGACCTGCCCTCGGGGTGTGCTGAGACAGCAATTAAGACGGGACCTGGTGGCGCATGCCTGTAGTCCCAGCGCTTGGGAGGCTGAAAACAAGAGGATCACCACGAGTCCAATCTGTAATGAGACACTGTAGACCCTGTAGACCATGTACTAAATACATTTGAGAGAGAGAGAGAGAGAGAGAGAGAGAGAGAAAGGGGTGGCTTGCCTGTTGTGGTGGCCCGTGCTGGTAATCCCAGCCAGCACTTGGGAGGTTAAGGCAGGAGGATCATTGGGAGTTTGAGACCAGGTTGGGCTACAAATTAAGTTGCATAGCAAGACTCTCTCTCAAAAAGACTAAAAAACCAAAACAACAATAACAAAAAAGTGGGGTGGGGTGCTTGAGGGTATGGCTCAGTGGTGGAGCACTTGCCTGCCATACTGGGTTCTATTCCCATCACCACACCCCCAGCCCTTCGTGTTCTTGACATGCCATAGGCGCTCAGTAAATGATCCTTGAGTGACAGAGTGCTTAGGTGTAAGGGGGACACCAGAGTCTTGGGCTCCTGGTTACTCAGCTCGAGTGTCCCAAGGCCCATGGCTCACTGGGCTCGGTACAAGGAGCTGGGGAGGTGATACAGGAGCAGAGGGGTGTGGAACTCTTCTCTCTCGTCTAGACTCAGCTGTTGCCAGTAAGTGAGTTTGCGCCCATCTTTGGGCTTTGCTGTCGTCATTTATGCCACAAGGGCCAAGTAAGCTGGCCACAGGCGTGTCCCTGTCTGCAGGGCCAGCCTGGCGTGGACACACCTGCATTGGTTTTCACAGCACACAAGCTCATGTGCTCCTGGGCCTCCCTGGTGCCCAGGATCTGAGCTCAGCTGGCAGAGTGTGTCAGCCTGTTGCTGTTCTGGCATCTGTACCATCCCACCCCAGCTCTGCTGCTTATGATGGCTGCCCTGGTTTGCTGAATGCCCACTCTGCCAGGTCCGAGGCTCTGCCCCAGGCCAGTGTTGGATTTTCACAGATGGCCTTTGAGGTGGCTGCCATCTTACAGATGAGCAGCAAGCACAGTTGCCCACGGTTTCAGCAAGGAGGCAGAGCTGAGGTTGGCCTCAGTCCCACAAACTGCTGAACTGACGCACTGCCTCTGGCTTAGCATGCCCTTGGAGTGCAGCTGAGCAGAGTCCCTTGTGTGTGTGCTGCAGGCAGCGGAGGCCCAACCTTGGCCAGGCTCTGCCTGGGCCTCCTCTGCTTGTGTAGAGGCGCACACCTGGGGTCAGGAGTGTGGGCTGTGGGATGTGAGCTGGCTCTTTTAGGTGCTGGCTGGGAAGAGCCTTGGCAAGGAAAGGCTCCTTCCTCTCTGTGCCTCAGTCTCCTCAACTGGAAATCGGAGAAGACTGGGAGACCATTTTCCTTTCTTTCTAGGTTACTTTTCTTGTTACCAAGTTGTAAAACACCACAGACAAAACCCTGTATCATTAACCCGCCCCCATGTCAGTGTCCTGAGAGAGAACAAAGAGAGCCAGATGGTTGCCAGAAGCCCCAAGTTCTTCCCAAGCAGAAACTGCAGATTAAGAGAGCAGTTTTGTTTTTTAGATGCAGGATCTCACTGTGTAATTCAGGCTGGCCTTGAACTTGTGGCGATCCTCCTGCCTCAGCCTCCCAAGAACTAAGATTACAGGCATGCAGCTTTATGCTGGGCTCTTTTCTTTTTAAAAAATTTATTTATTGGGGCTGGTGAGATGGCTCAGTGGTCTAAAGCACCTACTTAGAACAAGCTTAGCAAAGCACAGGGGCCGTGGTTCAATCCCCCAGCACCACATGCCAGCCAGCCCC
>NW_004524920.1:720082-721775 GCF_000260255.1 Octodon degus
TGGGGGACTGAACCGCGGTCCCTGTGCTTTGCTTAGCTTAGCTTGTTCTCAGTGGGTGCTTTAGACCACTGAGCCATCTCACCAGCCCTGGCCGCTTTTTCTTTTAAATGACGATGAAATTAGCCATTTAAAATCCAGACCGTTCAGTGGCCTTCATTGTATTCATGATGTTGTGTAACTACTTCTATCTGGTTCCACAGTGTTTTCATCACCCCTGAGAAGAAAGCTTGTCCCTATTAACCAGTTAGTCTCCGTGTGCTCTTCTTCCTGCCTCTGGCAGCTGCCAGTTTGCTCTGTGTATTTATGGATTTCCCTGTCTAGAAACTTCATGTGAATGGAATCATATGTGGCCTTTTGTGTCTGGCTTATTTCACTTAACATAATGGTTTTGAGATTCCTCTGTGTTACAGCATGTATCAGTAATTTCTTCTGTTTTATGGCTAAATACTTGATGGCATAGACGCCTCACATCTTATTTATTCATTCATCTTTGATGTCTTTGCGGTCGGCCCTGAGGCTGTTGTGCGTAATACAGCTCTGGACAAAATGTACAGTGTTTGTTTGAATACCTGCTTTCAGTTCTTCCATGTACATATCTACGGTTGGAATTGTTGAGTTACATGTTTTTGTATTTATAATAAATACTTACGAGCTGGAAGTGGTGGTGCATGCCTGTAATCCCAGTATTTGGGTGACTGAGGCAGGAGGGTTGCTGTGAGTTCGAGGCCAGCCTGGGCTTAATGACAAGACTGTCTCAAAAACCAAACTATGTATACGCATGATTATAAATATGTGGATCATATATCCTATATTTGCGACTCACAGTATATTCTGTATTTAATTTTTTGAGGGGGCAACAAACTTTCATAGTGGCTGCAGTTTTTTACATTCCGACCAAAAATGGACAAGTGTTTCAGTTTCTCTGCATCCTTACTCATACTTTTTTTCTTTCCTTTTTGTGGTACCAGGGAATGAACTCAGGACCTGTGCTTGCGCTATTTCCTCAGCCCTTCATACTTGTTATTTTAAGCATGTGAATTTTTTCTTTTTTAGGTGAAGTTTCTTTCTTTTTTTTGCAGTACCAGGGATTGAACTCAGGACCCTGCGCTTGCTAGGCAAGCGCTTATTCTACTGAGCTATCTCCCCTGGTCCTAAGCATTTGAATTATTTTTTAAAAAATTATTTATTTATTTGGTACAGGGTCTCGCTATGCAGCTCAGACTCATAGTAATCCTCCTGTCTCAGCCTCCCCAGTGCTGGGATTACAGGCGTGTACCATCACACCTGGTTTCGGTGGCCCCGTATGACACCCAGGATTCTGGGGCCAGCATGGCGTGTGGTGCAGGCATGGAACTTTGGTCCTAGAGCTTGCCAGGCAGATGCTTAGACCACCGAGCTATCTCCCCAGCCCATACTTGTTATTTAAAAAAAAAAAAAAAATATTATAGCCCACCTGGTTTTAGTATGTCTTCCTAAGGACTGAGGATGTTGAGACATTTTTTATTTGCTTTTCATAAAATCCAATGTGTCTATGCACCGAAGGCCTTCTCAGTGAGTCACTAAGGTGCCCAGACTGGGCTCAAACTTACGGTCCTCCTGCCTCAGCCTCCTCCAGTGCTGGGATTATATGCATGCACCCTGAACTCCTGCCGTGCCAGACTGTTGTGATCGCTGTTACTTCATAGTAAATTTT
>NW_004524920.1:722610-724407 GCF_000260255.1 Octodon degus
CTCTCTCACTGTTTCCTTTTACATAATTACTAATTCAACCTTATATGTAAAACCCTCTCAACAAACCCATACATTCTTCCTATAGGACAACAACAAAAGAAACAAAGCCCACTTGAAAATTTGCACATACATGATGGTACCTGGGGTGGGACCCTAGAGCCTAAAGTATCTGATCAGGATATAATAAACTCTGGGGTTGGAGGCAGGGTCTTTCTGCCGCACTCATTACAAGCACTGTCTTCAAAGACCCTCAGGGACTCCATCTTTCTGGAACCCCCTACTCTTATTTGTTTAGGATAGTTCTCTCTCCACTTACCCGCTTTCCAGTAAAGTGTCCAATAAAATGTCTTCCTTTCCTTAAACCCTATGCCACTAATGTTTTATTAATATGAAGTTTGAAAATCCCAGAGAATTGTTCCTATAGCGGGGCAGCGGCCATGTCCCCGGCCCCATACCAGTGCACCAGGTTCCTCCTCTGATACAGCCACAGGATCTCCCTAAGTTACCCAGGGTGGCCTTGAGCTTGTGGTCCTCCTGAGTTGCTGGGATTATAGGTGGGTGCCATTGAGCCCATTTTTTCAGTGTGGTATAGTGTGAAAGTCTTTCACCTCCTTGGTTAGGTTCCTATTTTATTCTTTTAGAAGCTATTATAAATTGAATTAAAATTTAAAAAAAAAATTATAGGTTGAAGGAGTTGTTTTCTTAATGTTCATTTGATTTGTTGCTGGTATGCAGAAACACAACTGATTTATGTGTTGATCTTGGTGAATTTATTAGCTATCATAATTATTTTATTGATTATTTTTGTTTATGAAGCAAAATATTATAGTTCAGGCTGGGTTTGAGCTCACCGTGTAGCCCAGGCTGGCCTTGAACCCAGAGCAGTCCTCCTGCCTCAGCCTCTTGACCATGGGGATTACAGGTGTGCACCACCAAGCCTGGTGAGAAGTGATTTAACTTGTGTGTGTGTGTTTTCCACATGGCACATATGACTTAGAGCCCACCTTGTCCTCCTGCCCGCCAGTGTGCTGTGGGGTTAAGGGCTGGGCACACTCCTCTTGCATAGCTGGCTGATGGTGAAAAGCATTTCCTGAGAGCCAGGGACCCGGAGCTGAGTATTTCAGGGTTGCCATCTCACTGAGATGCAGTTCATGTACTTCACAGTTGTGCAGCCAACACTACTAAGCAATTTTAGGTCATTTTAGTGTCCAAAGGAACCTGCCATCACCCTGGTGGCCATTGTGCTCCAGCTCCTACAGACTACATCTCCCAAGTGGATTCCTGAAGAGGCGTTGCGTGACTTACGTATCAGTCAGCTCTTCAGTTCCCTGGATAAAATACCCAGTGCTTCAGCTTGTAGGAAGAGAGGCTTAATTTGGCTCCAGGTTTCGGGGGCTGTCTGTGGAAGGCCGTGGTCAGCTGGCTCCAGGGCAGGAGCATCATGGCAGAAGGGCATGGCAGGGTAAAGCTGGCCATGTCCTGGTGGCTGGGGAGCAAGAGTCCTGCGGAATACTGGGGAGCAGTGCCATGGGGAGATCCACCCTTTCAAGGCACATGTACACATGCCCCCTCTGCAGCTGGGCTCCACCTTCTTAGGCAAATTCAGCAGGGGGCATCAGTGGCTTGGTCTGCTGATGAGTACAGTGCCACCTTGGTCTCTTCACCTGTTGGGAGTCTCTTCATCCTGTGAAGCTAACATCAAGGTTGACTGCCATGGGGCTGGGGATGTAGTGTAATACATAGTGCCCACCTGGCAAGTACGAGGTCATGAGTTCAAATCCCAGTACCAAAAAAAAA
>NW_004524920.1:724907-731943 GCF_000260255.1 Octodon degus
GTGATCCTCCTGTTTACAGCCTCCCAAGAGCTGGGATTACAGGCACATGCCACCATGTCCAGTCTCAACTGCCATCTCGTGGTGCCTGGGGGCAGGGCCGGCACTACAGGCCCAGGGATCGAACCTCAGGCCCCTGCACCTGCTTGTAGGCACTTTAATCTGCTGAGCTATTTGGCTAGCCCTTGTCATGATTTACAATGGGGTTACATCCTAACCCACCATAAGTTAAAAATACCATTGTATTGAAAATGCATTTAATATGTGAACTGCTGAATATCCTAGCTTAGCATCACAGTCACAGTCACGTGATGGTGTGGCTGACAGGGAGCCCAGCATTGTGAGAGCACCCTACTGCATGCCACTAGCCTGGCAAAAGACCACAACTCAGAAATTGGTGTTTTTTGTTTTTTGACAAGGTATTGCCATGTAGTTTAGGCTGGCCTTGTACTCATTATGTAGCCCAGATTGTCCTGGAATGCACAGTGATCATCCTGCCTCAGTTTCCCAAGTGCTGGGATTACAGGCATGAGTCACCAAGTCCGGGCCACAATGCAGATTTGAAGTGAACCTCCTATTGATTGCATTACCTTTGCTAGGTTACAGGAAGTTGAATCATCATGCTCAGTGAGCATATTTTGGTTATCCTTTAAGATGGACTTCTTTCTTTAAAATTTTTAAAAATATATATATTTAGTACAGGGTCTACAGGGTACAGCGTCTACAGGGTCTCAATACATAGATTGGACTCAGTGATTCTCTTGTTTTCAGCCTCCCAAGTGCTAGGATTACAGGCGTGTGCTACCATGCCCAGTCTCAATTGCCATCTCAGCATGCTCCGGGGGCGGGGCCAGCACCACACTCGGGGATGGAACTCTGGCCGCTGCCCTGTGCCTAAGCAGGCGCTTTAGTCTACTGAGCTGTTTGGCCACCCCTAGATGAACTTCTTGCACTTAGCATAAGATGTGGTTCACCATGTTTATCAGTACTTCCTTACCTTTTCATGGCCAGACAATATTGCATTGTATGGTTCCACTCGATTTTGATTATCGCTCATTAGCTCATGGGCATCGGGTTGTTTCCACTGACTCATATGAGTGAGTGACATCTGTGTGCAAGTCTCACCATCTCGTTTTAACCCTTAGCAGCCCTCTGAGGAGTGGGTCCTTAAAGAATGAGTATGTGTCCCGTGCAGCATGTTTGGATATTTGTGGAAGAACAAACAGAAGGGGTTGAGAAGTGCTCAGAGAGCGGGAAAGCAGCTCTACCTGGCACAGCAGTACATTGACATGTGATTCCTCTGCACCACTGTGTTGACGATAGTCAACCCATGGGATTTGGGCTCACAGGGCAGGTGCCTTCCCTGGGGCAGTCCCATGGTGGCAGGGATAGCTTGCTTGTGACCACATGCTGAGGCAGCCGGTACCTTGGGGGCACTGTGGCAGGTGGCTTCCTATGAGGCATGACCTGTGGATCGCTTGTGCCTGGCCAATGCCCAAGCCTGTGTTAGTCAGGCCACCTTGAGAGTTCCCTGGGAGAGACACTACTCACTCTGTTTCTTCTGTGGTGCCCCTTGGGAGTTACTATCACACTGGGCTGCCTGCCTGTCTGCCTGGGAAAACCTTGCCCTGACATCTGTCTCCTTTTTCCTCGTTTCAGGGGAATACATCAAGACCTGGAGGCCTAGGTACTTCCTGCTGAAGAGTGATGGCTCCTTCATTGGCTATAAGGAGAGGCCCGAGGCTCCTGACCAGACTTTACCCCCTTTAAACAACTTCTCTGTAGCAGGTGTGTGTCAGGCCAAGCAGGCCAGGGTTCCAGAGCTCAGGGAAAAAACAGCTGGCAGGTCTTGGTTGGAGGAGCCTGGAGTGCCTCATTCTTGACCTAGAGGCCTATTCTGGACCTTGCTGTCATAGCTGTTTCCCTGCCTTCTCTTGCTGTCCCTCTTCAGCTGGGCCCTATGGGGCTATCCCAGGGGGAGATGGAGCTTGAGAGGTGAGAATCCAAGGGTGTTTCTGTGCAGCCAGCCCTGGCCCTATGTATCTGCCCTGCTCTGGCAACAGTTCCTCCCTTTGTCCCTCTGAACTGGAAGGGTTGTGGCTTCTGACGCAGCTGAGGACAGCATTATGCTCACGTCCTTGGTTCCCTCTGTGGTATTCTAAGTGGTATTTGTTTTCTAGCTGGACCAGCTTCCCAAACCTAAAGTCCTTGCCTGGTCCTTGGAACACGATCCTGCCCTTGGTCTCCTGCCCCCTGCCTCCTTCCTTCCCAGCTGACCTGGTTGGCAACCTGTCTTGGTTATCAGACCTGCTGAGAATGCTTCATGGACAGCCCCTTCTTCAGACCTACCAGTGTACCCCACCCTCATCTTCTCCCCAGCTTCACCCCTGCAATCCCCCAGTCCCCACACTGTTCTGCAGAACATATTCTCCTGGGTCTTCTCTCCATGTGCCTGTGGCTTTGAAACGTGTGGTAGCCCTGGTGTCTCTCTTCCACCATATGTTTTCTGCAGCTTCTTGAACACTGTCTCTTTAATGTCCTGCCCCAGACTGACCTTCCACTTTCCCTCCCCATTTCCATCTCAGGAATAGCCCCATTGTGCCCAAGGCCTGGGCCAAAGTACCCTCTTGTCCTGTGACCTGCTGCCCTTGCCCCAGGCCTGTGCGCCACTCTGCATTAGTGTGTCCTCTTTAGTTGGGTCCTGCTGTAGCCTCTTCCCTGGCTCCCGGCCTCCACCTCACCCACCATAGCAGCCAGGATCATCTGTCTTGGACTAATCATGTCCCTTCCATGGTTCCCTGATACCCTAAAAAAAAGTCCTGACTCCTCCCCATGGCCTTCAAAGCCCTGCATGGCCCCAGCTTTTCTGTCTTGTCTCCTCTCATGCTTGAAGCAGGGTTGGCTCATGGATATTTTGGGCCCCCTCACCTCACTGACTCAGCTTCCTTTTCTTCGGGGCTCAGTTCAGAGGCGCTGCTTCCTCAGGGCTGCTCCAGGCTGGGTTGGATGCCTCTTCTGGCTTGTGTCATCCCTGCCCCAGGACCAGTTGGTGATTATCTGCCAGTATGGCTGCCTTTTGCGCATGCTTGACTTGGAACCTTGTGAGGACAGGGTTGGGGCCTGTCAGTCTATCATGGGTTCCCAGCACTACCAGAACACGGGAAATCACTGAAGATCTAGGGCTGGATGCCAACCATCTCTTCCCTCAACTGTAGAATGCCAGCTGATGAAGACAGAGAGGCCGCGGCCTAATACTTTTGTCATACGCTGCCTGCAGTGGACCACGGTCATTGAGCGGACCTTCCATGTAGACTCTCCAGATGAGAGGTGAGTCTGGGCCTCCATGTGGCTGCCCCTTGAGAATGGCCGGGCCTGGTGGGAGGGGAGGGGAGCAGATGGACAGATTTCCACTATACCCTACAGTCCACAGTTTTAGTCTGCAGCCATTGTAGTGTGGGATTTTCCCAGCTGGAGCTGAGAAGAGCTGGGGTTCTTGATGTGAAAACCTTACTCTGCAGACTTGAGGGCACCACATAGTCATAGGCAGAGCTTTCACTTGGCAGTCACAGAGTATATGGTGTTCCTAATGCATGCTTTGGTTTTGAAGCACTGGTTGAGAGTCTATTAAAAATCGTTTAATAATCAGAAGAAATGGTAGATTCTTTTGGTTCAAAAGTCAAACCACAATGGGCTGATGAGATGGCTCAGTGGTCTAAAGCGCCTACTTAGAACAAGCTTAGCAAAAACAAAGGGACTGCGGTTCAATCCCCCAGCACCACATGTCAGCCAGCCTTGCCCCCTGGTGGGCTGAGCTGGCCACACAAATAAATAAATAAATAAATAAATAAATAAATAAATAAAAAAAAAAAAAAAGTCAAACCACTTTCGGATCCGCCATCTGTGGTGGAACTGCCACCAAGATGCAGATTTTTGTGAAAACCCTATGGGGAAGACCATCACACGCGAGGTTGAACCCTTGGACACTATAGAAAATGTAAAGGCCGAGATCTAGGATAAGGAAGGAATTCCTCCTGATCAGCAAAGGCTGATCTTTGCTGGTAAGCAACTGGAAGATGGACGTACCTTGTCTGATTACAACATTCACAAGGAGTCTACCCTTCATCTTGTGTTGAGACTCCGTGGTGGTGCTAAGATAAGGAAGAAGAAGTCTTACGTCATTCCCAAGAAGAATAAGCATAAGAGAAAGAAGGTTAAGTTGGCTGTCCTAAAATACTATAAGGTGGATGAAAATGGCAAAGTTAGTCGTCTTCGTCGAGAGTGCCCCTCAGATGAATGTGGTGCAGGACTTTTTATGGCCAGCCACCTTGACAGACATTATTGTGGCAAGTGTTGTCTGACTTACTGCTTCAACAAACCAGAAGACAAGTAATTGTGAGTTAATAAAAAACTTCAGCTAAAAAAACCCCCCAAAAACCCCACAAAAGTCAAACCAAGGGCCAGATAGCTTAGTGGACTAAAGCGCCTGCTTAGGCAGAGCACAGCAGCCAGGTTCGATCCCTGGAGTGCTGTGCCAGCCTTGCCCCCGGGACGTGCTGAGATAGCGACTGAGACTGGGCATGGTGGTGTGTGCCAATAGTCCCAGCACTTGGGAGGCTGAAAACCGGAGAATCACTATCTACATGATGAGACCCTATAGACCCTGTCCTAAATACATTTAAAAGAACAAATGAATAAAGAGTCAAACTAGGGTTGGGAATGTGGCCCAGCAGGTAAGGTGATGATTCTACCCCAGCTCCTCAAAACAAAAAATTTAGACCTTCACTGCCACATCTTCCCCATCTGTCCATCCTCCCTCCCTCAGTAAACACCATGTTCTGTTCTAGAAGAGCAGATGGGGACCTTGGCAGCCTCCAGGTCGTGTCACCCCACTTGGTTCTGAACTTGCTTCTCTCACTTTCCAGTGCATTGTGGTGCGCCCTTTGGGCTCCATGTCTATAGAACTGCCACCATCACTACAATGTTTTGCCTTTTTCACAGCTGGACAGTTGTGTCCCTCGGTTTGCTTAGTAGTTCGTTAATGGTGATGGTAGTTCCCAGCCTTTGGCTTATTACAAGCAGTGCTGCAGTGAAGTTTCCTGTGTACGTGGGTCTGTCTGGACAGTGAATTCTTAGATGTAGGATTGTGATCACAGGAATATCCATTTATAAATTCAAAGGATGTGTCTGTTAGGACATGACTCTGACTGTCCCCCCAGCCTGTTGTTTTCAAGTATTTGCATTTTTGTCAGTCTGAGCAGAGAGAAATTGCAGGAGGTTTGTCTGTCTCTGGATGAGTTTGACCCTCAAAGGCCATGTGTGCTTTTACCCTGAACTGCCTGTATTGTTTACTTCTTTTTTTATTGGGTAGCTGGTCTTTTTCTTTTCTCACTTATATTTGAACTTGACCCTTTGTAATGCGTGGCAAACATTTTCCCTCCCACTTTATCCTTTTGGACCTTTGTTTGAGAAACAGTCCCCAGGCTTACTGGTAGGGCAGGACTTTGACTGGACCCCCAAGAAAGCCTAAAAGAGGACCTTTCAAGAAAGCTCCTACCCTACTGGGAATGCTCTGGGTCTGCATTGTCCACCACAGGGGTCACTGGTTGTGTGTGCCTCTTGAACATTTGAAGTATGGTGACAGAGGGATGGGGCGGATTTTTGCTTTAGTCAGTTTTAGTAGCCTTCCATGTAGCTAGTGGCTACCCTCAGACACTGCAGTTGTAGCCTGCACAATGCTGTATCACAAGATGCAACCACAGTCTATACTGTAATTATTGTTGCATATCTCCCTGAGGTTAAAAATACACTTGCCCCACAAGGGGAACAGAATTGCTGTTTTGGGCCAGCAGTAGTGTTAGTTGAATACTAAAGACCAAACCATGGGCTATCTGAGAAAGCAGCTCTAAGTCCCTAGAACCTGGTGTTGGAATGAGTTTTGAGCGATGGCTTGGAGTTGGCCATGGTCTGTGGAAAAGGACTGGGCTGCTATGGGGACGCCAGGAGGTGAAACAGTTCGTATGTTTCAGGGACCACAGCAGGCTCTGTGTCACCAGAGAATCAAGGGGCAGGCGCCTTGGAAGAGGGGAGATGGAGGCTCTACAGGCTGGAGAGCCTTGCCAGGAATTTTGGCCCCCAGATGGAGATCCCTGCAGGGCTTGGCAGGCACTTAATAAACTGGGGTTTATCCCAGCGTTGGTAAAGAGATTCAGGGGGATGATAAACAGGAAGCCCTTGATTTAGCAAACCTGGCACATGGTTTGCAAGCCTGGAAAAGGAGCAGTGGGGAGCCGCCAGAGCAGCTTAATAGGCCAGAGAGATGCTCTAGTTTAAATTTTTGCATGATTGGTACCATTTAGTATGGGGAAGCTCCTGTTATTGGGACGGGGGCGGGGGCCTGAATGTTCCCCTCCCCCAGGTCAGCTCCAGAGACAGCAAACCTCTGATTTCTGACCCAGGCCCTGAGGAGCCAGGAATCCAGCAAGGGGGAAGCTTATTCACTCTGCTCATGGCTGGCTGATGCTGTCCTTGCCGCCTCACTCCACGTGGGCCTGAGCTCCCTGGTTGTCCTGAGCCCCAGGAGAGACAGGGTGGCAAGGTTGACAGCAGGCACGCTGGGGCTGGCCACCACCTGGGCGCTCCAGGGCTGCCTTGCTGTGCCTTCGCCATATGTGCTCATGTGGCTGTTGTATGCCAGAGATTTTGCGCTTTTCCATTTTATTCTTTTGTGCTGAATCCTGAGCACCTGTCTGTACTTTACTCCATACTGTCAGTACCCCGCTCTCTGTTTAGTGTACATCTGCTATAAATAGGGGTCTTCTCCTGTGTCACCCCTGAGACACAAGTTGACTATCCATAGTCTGAAAGTCTGAAGCTGGGGAGATAGTTCAGGGACTAAGTACCTGCTTGGCAAGTGTAATGACCCTGGTTCAACCCTCAGCACCACATAGCATGTCAGCTGCCAAAACCGGGCCCGCTGAGCCAGCCACTTAGACTAGGCTTGGTGGCACATGCCTATAATCCCAGCACTGGGGAGGCTGAG
>NW_004524920.1:732430-783090 GCF_000260255.1 Octodon degus
TTTTTTTTTTTTTTTTTTTTCTAGAGATTGAGCCTGGAGCATTTCATTGAGCTATATTCAACAGCCCCTTTTTAATTTTGAGACTGGGTCTTGCTAAATCACTAATTTGGCCAGGCTGGCCTTGAATTTGTGGTCCTCATACCTTTGCCACCCAAATGTTGGAATTACAGGCATGTGCCACTATACCTGGCCTTAAAATGGGTTGATTTTGAAGCCAGGATTCATTCAAGGTGCATGTTGACTCTTTGGCCTGTTTTGTTTTGTTTTGTTTTGTTTTGTTTTGTTTTGTTTTGTTTGTTTTTTGTTCTTTCTTGTTAGGCTTTGAGCTCCCTGTAGTAGCCCAGGCCGGCCTCAAAGTCACAGCAGTTTTCCTGCCTCAGCCTCTACTGTGATTGTAAGTGTGCCACCATAGCTGGCCATAGCCTCTTTTAATCTAGTTCTGCTCTGTCTTTCTCCCCGCTACCATCTTTGCTAAGACATTTGATATCTTGGTGAGCCAGGCTAGCAGATTTGTAGGCTGTCTCATATTCTGGACTTCATCCTAATGCCTTTGGTGCACTATGTCTCTTTCCTGCAAACCAGAAGTTTAGTCTGCAGCAGGATTGGCAAAATACAGCCCTGCTTCTGTTTTGGTATTTTTGTTGTAAAACAGTAGTGTCCATTTGTTGTGAGTTGTCCCTAGCTGCTTTGTCCTGCTGTCATACTTGTGACAGAAACCGTGGCTTATAAAGCCCAAAAATGTGCTTTACAGAAACTGTTTGCAGACCCATAGTTTTGACAGAATTGCTTAGTAGTACGTCAGCTTGGTGCAGTCTTTTTGTTGGGATTTCTTTACTAAGAACTGAGTGACATTTAGTCATACTTGGAGTCAACTCCAGGGTGTGCACAAGTCCTGCCCTTTTACATGTGCTGAGCACAGTCCTGCTTTGGGGTGCCAGCATTTGTGGTTTTCTGTGCCTAGGACCCCCTTTCCCAGATACTTTCTGGCTGTCTCCTTAACTTTGCAAGGTCACTGCTTAATGGTCACCTACTCAGCGTGTCCTGTCCACCCACTGTGATGCTCTCCCCTTAGCCGGCTTATTTTTCTTCATAGCACTGATCTATCTACCAAGTGTGGTATGTTATAGCTATTGTATTTGTGCCTGGCACATTAGTAGGTGGTCGATGGATATTTCTTGGATGAATAAAAGAATAAATAGTTTAAACCAATTATACATAAACTAGACCCCAGCCTAAGGCATCTACATCTAGTGATTTACTTTATTGTGCAGGCTGAAGCTGTGTGAGCAGAGATGGACCCCAGATGCCTAGAGCCATAAACTCCCCTGCATAGTCAGACCCAGTCAGCCTGCCCTCCCATATTGGTGAGGAGAGCCCATTTGGCCCTCACTGAACATTCTTCTCAGGCACATTGGTCCTGCTGGGCGCAGCAGCACGGCGTGGGCCAGGGCTCTGGAGCACAGGGGCTGCCTGCCCTGTCCTTCTAGAGGCTCAGCGTCCTGCTGTCCTGAGATGAGGGAGGGCACACAGAGCCTCCAAGGACTGCAGCATGGAGTCTGTTGGCACCCAAGGCTGCTGGCCTGTTCCTTTCACTTGTCTTCTGTGCTGCTGACACCCCTCACTTGCAGGATTGGGCCCTAGTCTGCAGCCACTGACTTGACAGAATCAGTCCTGCTGCCACCTGTGTAATACCCTTTAGCTACTCCATGTGGTGTTAAGGATTAAGACCCAGATCCTGAGCTTAGGAGCCCATAGAGCCCACTCCCTACTGTCCTGCCAGGGCTGGTCCTCCTTCCTGCCCTCGTTTCCGCTCTCCCACTGGCCCCAGTGATGCTGGCATTTGCTGTGCCATCTCCAGGCACGCCAGACTCCTTCCTGCCTTGGGGCCTTTGCTCTGCCGCTCCTACTGGCTGGATCCTTTCCCTCCCTAGCTGTCTGAACCACTGGCTCCACCCTTCTGTTTTATTAACTCACAGCAGATGCCTGTCGCAGACATCAAGGATGGCCCATGTTTCAGGGACATCTATCAGGTCCTGCCTGGATTAGTGCCCCATCCTCAGAGAGGCCTTCCCCCTCTACCTCTGGTCCTTGCCTTGTTGCATAGTCTCCTCTCATCCAAGGGGGATGTGTTCTAAGCCCCAGAGATTCTTGGAACTGAATAGTACTCAGCCCTGCATACACTGTGTTTTTAGCAAGATATACACACTTGTGATAAAAATTTGACTTATAAGACACAGAGATTAACAAGTAGTGACAGAAAGGGTGACACAAGATGTCATCACAGCACTAAGAGTGGTATGCAGCTTCAAACCTACAAATTGTTTCTTGAATTTTCTTAGTGGTTTTGGATCACCACTGACTGCAGGTAGTTGAGACTGTGGAAAGCAAAGCCATGGTTTAAAAGGGGCACTACTGTCCTTTCAGACTTGTTTTCTGCTGCCTTCTCTGTGTCCAGAACAAGGCCGCAGAGGTTGCCCTGATAGGGGAAGAGCTCCTGGGTGATGAAGGAGCACCTGGGTTTATGTTTCTGGTTCTTTCTTTCTGGCTGTGCCTGTAGGGAAGTGTCAGCGTCCCTGTGTCTCAGTCTTCCCGTTGATAGAGTGACATTAGCAGTACCTGCCACCTGGGCTACTGGGAGAATTAAAGGCATTAATTTACACAGAGCACAACACTGACTGTCTGTGGGCTGGAGAGACAGCTCAGTGGCATAAGCACCTGCCTGGCATGTGCAGGGTCCAAGTTCAGTCCCTGCTACTGTAAAACAAAAACAAAAACCAGTGACTATCCCTGTAGGTGGGGCTGATGGTAGTAGTGTTTGATGGGGTGGCGAGGGGAGGGAGGTGTCCTCTGCAGAGTGGTCCATGTCACACCTCTGAGGGGTAGTGTCCTACTTTGGCCCATGACATGATGTGCGTTGCGCCGTGAACCTTTTTTTTTTTTTTTTTCTTTTTGAGACAGGGTTTCACTATGCAGTTCAGGCTGGGCTTTCATTTGCTTTGTAGCCGAGGCTAGTCTTGAACTCACAGGGATCCTCCTGCTTCAGCCTCCCAGATGCTGGGATTAGAGGCATGTGCCACCACACCAGGCTCTAGGAGCTTTCCAGGGAGTATCTTTACTTGATCTTTTTGAGCCTTGCCTAGGACTCATAGCTCCTCTGGACCACTGGCACAGAGACACATGGCATGGGGACAGGGAGGAGCAGAGTGGACCTGGGCATGAGCCCCAGCTCTGCACGGTGCCTGTGTGACTGCCTCTGCCTTCGTGGGCCTCAAGCTGCATGTCAGTGGCTCCTCGCCATGTTCTTAAGAACTGAGTGAGGTGGGGGCTGTGGAGCAGGCCTGTCACTGCTGATCTTTCTCTGGTGGTCCACTGGCCAGAAAGCAGGCAGGTTTCCCTGGGGCTCTCCTCCTGGGGGTCCCTTTGGGTGGGAGCTCCCCTCTGCCCCAGACATTGTGTTGCAAACCCTTGAGGAGTATCCTGGACAGAGGCCCTTGCTTTTACTCTGGATTCTCAGTGCTGTAACCATTCAACCTTGGTCCATTTGGAGCTGTCCCTGTGGCTGGTCAGGCTGTAGGACAGCCCAAGGGACCCCTGCCCACCTTGGCTCTTGGTGGTGGGTGGGATTGGGCCTCCCATTTCCTTGTGAGCCTTCCATGAGGTGAGAGGGGAGCCAGGCCTGCCGCAGAATACACTCTCAGACTCTGTGTGAGAGCTACATGTTTTTCTTAGGAGATCTATGAGTTTCTTTTTTAGTCTACCACCTTAACACTCAAAATCAGTATTTCATTTTATTTAGGTATTTATTTTTGCTTTTTTATTTTTTATTTTTTTTGAAGGGGTGGTTTGAGGCAGGTTCTCACTATGTAGTTTTAGAGTGGCCTTTAATACTCACTGTGGAGCCCAGGCTGGCATGAATCTTGCAGCAATCCTCCTGCCTCAGCTTCCTGAGTGCTGGGGTTGTAGGCATGGGCCACTGTGCCCAGCAAAATCAGCATTTTTAACTTTCCAAAAAGACAGTTGCGATAAAACGTATCATGGGATGTGTTTCTACCCTGCTCCTGATCTGTTTTGGAAAACAGTAACATTAATATAGGGATTGAGTTTTAAGTTGCAATTTATTCCAAAGGGAGTACAAGTTAAAACCAGTTGAGGGGCCAGGGAGATGGCTCAGTAGAATAAGCGCTTCCCTGGCAGGCGCAAGGGCCTGAGTTCAATCCCTGGTTCCGCCAAAACAAACAAACAAACAAAAATAAAAATAAAACCAGTTGAAAAACACTGGCTGGAAGGGGCCGGGGAGATGGCTCGGTGGAATAAGTGCTTCCCTGGCAAGCGCAAGGAAGAGCCCAACCCCGCTTTGCCTGAGCATGTGCTGGCCTCACTGTGCCTAGGCCCAGGACTGCCTTGCTTGGTCATTACCTAAATACTTATAGAGCACCCCATACAAATCCCTGCCCTGGAGGGCTGACATGCAGGCTGACTTGGTGGGGAGGGGTGGAATGTCAGCTCATGATGGCTGCCCTGTGGGGCATGATGGGTATTCGTGCATCTCTAACAAAGCATGGTGGGAAGCATGTGCAGGCGGGCCAGTCTGAGGAGGTTGAACCTCCTGGCCCTGACTGGGGCTCTGAGCTCAGTCCTCACTTGGTTCAGCCGGTCACAGAGCTGGGCAGCAGCAGCCCTGCTCTCAGGGAGGCCACTGGCCTTTTGTGAGTCTGGCTATTAGGCTCAGGATGCCTACTGTACTTTTTCTTGCATATGTTCTTGTAATCTGTGTCTCAGTTTCCTCCTTTATAATGAGGCAGTGGGTGGTTAATAAGAGTGCATGTTTTGTGGTTGTTTTTTTTTTCTTTTTGAGATAGTCTCCACTGTGCTGTTCAGAATGACTTTGACCTCACTTTGTAACTCAGGCTGATCTCAAACTTGCAGCCATCCTCCTGCCTCAGCCTCCTAAGTGCTGGGATTACAGGCATGTGCCACCGTGCTCATCTTGTGTCTATCATAGAAGCCTCTTCCAGGCTCCCTGGGTGCAGTTTTGGCTCCAGAGTTGTGTTTGTGTGAGCAGAAAATCTGTCTTTTCTGCCTCTCATAGCACAGAGCTCCACACCATGCTGCATCTTCCTTTTTCTGCGGGAGCTGCCTGGACCCCTCCAGGTCCTCACTCAGCCCTGCCTCTCTGTCTCAGCTGCAGTCTAACTGCATAGCTGCTCTCTGCGCAATCTCACCATCCCACAAGAACCCTCTGTGAAGCATGACTGGCGTGCACTGGTGCGTGTAAGATACCACCATCTGGAAGGCGTGCTTTTATATAATACCAAGAAATACCAGCGCACAGTTAAATGACGACAGACTGCCAGCTCTGAGATGTGACTGTGTTCGCCGGTGTGAAGCGTGGCAAACTGTGCTGTAGAACTGATGGGAATGGAAGTGAGCCTGCTTGCCCAGGGACAGTGCTAGGCAGAGGGCAGGGCTGGGCTCAGGCTCGTAGGCGCAGTCTCTGCACATGTTGTGCCCTGGGGTTCACGGCAGGGCCCTTGGTGCCTGGGCAGCCGTGGGGCGGCAGCACTGGCTGCAAGGGCGGTTCTGGAGGGTGTGTGTGAAGGGCTCAGCAGCTCTCCGTTCTTGGCACCTGACAGAACTGGCTACACTCACTGCGGCTTATTTTAATCACCAGGATTTGGGAGGTTGCCTGCTTACTCGCTCTTTGAATTGTCTCATTCTTAGCGAATGTTTTCTTTTTCCCACTAGTCCCACGAGCACAGTACACAGGCCCTTGAATACATTGGCTTGAACTGCCTAAAGTTGCTATCGGGTAGGTCCTTAGTGAAAGGATATAGGCAGTCATTTAGACTAGGTGTTTTTTTTTTTTTTGGTCAGTATTTTTTTCTTTTTTTGTTTCTAGTCATTTGTACTTACTAGAAAGAAAGAAAATTTGCAAGTATTGAAAAAATTCTTCCCCAGCGGTTTGAAACACTGCTCTGCCTGGGTGTGCACAGGCCCTCTCCAGCAGAGGCTGTGCCCTGCTAGGGAGTCCTGCCCGCCAGCTCTGGCCTTGTAGGAATCTCAGCTGCTTTGGCTCTTGGATGCTGTCTTGGTTACTTTTCTCTCTTTGCTGGGACAAAATATTGGGTGCCCAAAATTAAGGAAGGAAAGGTTTATTTAACTCACAGTTTGTGAAGGTTTCAGTCCCTAATGCTTCCAAGGCAAGATGGCATGGCAGAGGGTAACAGTTCAAGGCAGTAGAGGACAGCAAAAGCAGCAAGAGCAAAAGGGGAGAGCAAGCCTCTTTTTTTCTCCTGCCGTCAGCTGGTGTAGAACTCACACCTTCTCCCTGCCCACCTCTTGCACTGGCTCCCAATGTTTACAAAGTAAGGACCATGGCTAAGTCACTTAATTAAACTTCTAGACTTCTCAGGTTAACACAACATATCTAGCCTTTGCAGATGCTTTCACTGTTTTTCTTTACTAGACACCAGTGACTTGTAAGCCTGAACTGGCCATTTGTTCTAGAGGAGTTTAGAGCACCGGTCTTCTAGAGAACACTCCGGTGTTCTAGAGCACCGGTCCTCCCTCATGCAAGGCTTAGGGTGGTGGCTCTTTATCAAGAGCTTGTGAGCAAAAACCAACCTCCCCTTTTGATTGTTTTAATTCTGTTCGGCTTCAAAGGGCTACTGGGTGATGGATGATCCATCTCATGGTCCATTTTCCCCATCCATCAAAAGGCAGAGCTTGGAAGTTGTCAGTCAGCCCTGTCTGCTCTGCCTGGCTCAGGCTTTGCTCCCTCAAGCCCCAGAAGAGTTTGGTGTCCACTCTCCTGTTGGAGGAGGTGGGGCTGTGCCTCCTCTGGGAGGTGACCTTCAGCCCTCCCAGCTCTGAGGCCAGGGACTCAAACATGTGCCCACACAGGGAGGAGTGGATGCGGGCCATCCAGATGGTTGCCAACAGCCTCAAGCAGCGAGTCTCTGGTGAGGACCCCATGGACTACAAGTGTGGCTCCCCAGGTGACTCTTCCACACCCGAGGAGATGGAAGTGGCAGTCAGCAAGGCACGGGCCAAAGTGGTGAGTGAGTGCCGGGGCAGGTGGCGAGGGGCTGGGGCTGTGCCAGCCCTGTCTCCCTTTGTTCCATATAAAGTGTGCAGGGCTTCGTCCCCGAGACTGCATGGTGCCCTGTGGGGCAGGTGGTTGTCATGGGGCTGCTCTGTTCCATGGAACAAGGAAACACCCTGGGTAGAGCTTGCAGCTCTCTCCACATTGAGAACTCTCCTTCTAAGGCAGTGCCTGGGAGAGCCTGGGCCTACAGGTTGCCCAGGACGGTTGCTGCCCAGAGCTCCCTCCCACGGGAGCCTCTGCCAGGGCAGCAGCATCTTTGGTTTACTTCTTTCTTTGTTAAAACTTCCTCCCATGGGCCAAGTGCCAGCACAGACTGACCCTGCTTTTTCTCCACACCACAGACCATGAATGACTTTGATTATCTCAAACTCCTCGGCAAGGGCACCTTTGGCAAAGTCATCCTAGTGCGGGAAAAGGCCACGGGCCGCTACTATGCCATGAAGATCCTGCGGAAGGAAGTCATCATTGCCAAGGTGAGTGCTCTGAGGACGGCCATGCACTTGCTTTTTTGTGGCTGTCAGAAGAAAAAGAATGAAAACAAATTTAGTTTTAGATCTAATTGGCTTTTATTTGTGATTCATGAATGGGGGCAGACTCCATTCTACACAATAGAGTAAAAGCTTCCACTGGACAGTGGATTTTGTAAGGTGGCAATAAGTGGGAAAAGGCTGATTGGTTAACATCAGGTGATGTGAGGTTACCCTTTGTAGGAGTAAAGCAGAGGAGATTTCCTTATCACACTCAGGTAGACTGGACTTTCTTATTTTCAGGAAAAACTTCTTTGTCTTGGGGTCTAGCTGCTTCTTTGTTTCCTTGGGATTATGTGGCATTTAGCATGAGTGACTCAATTTTTGGTTTGGTCTGGTTTGCTTGGGCCTAGTTCAGCATACTCCAAAACAGTGACCTTCTGTCTTGTTAATTTGTTTGGGTGGTGCAGGGGGTGGAACCCAGGGCCTTGTACATAAGAGCCATGTGCTTTCCCACCTAGCTCCTCCCCTGCCCTCATGATTTATTGGGAGCTACAATCTGATATGAGGCAGTACCTGGGCACTCTGGCAGGCTAGAGCAGTGTCACAACAGCGTTCTGCCTTACTTAGCCTGTCCACTAGGTCTTGTTCCCTCACTCCCCTGTCAGAGAAGGGGAGCCTGAGCCCAGGGAGGAATTGGCCCACCTTCGAGTCCCAAATCCACCTCTAGCTGTGGAGAATGCAGGAGCCTCACACAGTAGGTGCTGTCTAGGCTTGAAGGAGGCCCCTTGCCATGATAAAAGACTGGGAGGCTGTTGGAAGTGGGGTCATAAATGGAACTATGTTTTTGCCTTATTTAACAGATTTTGTAGTAGCACATTTCAGACATAAATTTTAAGAAGAAAAATATGATGGACTGCCATGTAACAGGAATTCTGTGAAAGCATTTTAATCTTGTTTCATTCAGTCTGCCCTCCCCTTTTTTGGTTCTGGAGTGTTTTATGGTGTATTTTAGATATTTTCAGCCATACAAACTTTTTTTTATTATTTATCTTTTATGTATTTGATACAGGGTCTTACTATGCAGCTCTGACTTGTAGTGATCCTTCTGTTTTCAGCCTCCCCAGCACTGGGATTACAGGCATGCACCACCACACCCAGACTTCGTGCCCTGCTCATCACGCCCAGGGGCAGGGGCAGGGGCAGGGCCATCACAGCATGTGGTGCTGGGGATCGAACCCTGGTCCTTGCGCTTGCCTAAGCATACAAACTTTTTTAAATGTGCCTTAGTGGATGAAGATTTTTAAAAATATGCAGTGCTGTGATCGTATCCAACAAAAGAAACTTAGTCTCTGATATAATTGGTCTCACCGGGCCTTGTAAGCCTCAGTACACTGATACTTTGGGCCACATCATTCTTTACCGAGGAAGAGGGGGATATCCTTTCCATTCTAAGAGGTTTAGCAGCAGCCTCCTGTTGTGCTAACAAAAAATGACTTTAGACATGCCCCAGGGATGGACACGCCCAAAGCACAGTTGGCGGCCAGATGACTAAGGTGTGGAAGCTCTCCCAGTGAGCCTACTCTTAGGCTTGTATTCAAGAAGCCCAGGGGTTTGTAAGGCAGGAATATCCCCCACTTCCACCCCACCCCCAAGTTTCTGCTCAGTAGAGCTGCTGTAGGGCCTGAGAATTTGCATTTCTGCAAGTTCCCAGGCCATGCTGCTGCAGCCGTTGCAAGGACCACACCCTGAGAAGTGCTGCCTCACTCTTCAGCCTTGATTAGACCCATTTCCTTCTTTGGGCAAGAACACTTTATAGCTGCTGATTCCCACATCCTCTGTGGCATCTCAGGGGTCTTATGATGTCTTCTTGTTCTCTCTGTGGGGCTGTATGCTAGACAGCCTTGCATCGTGACAAAATAACAGATAAATAACTTGTAAGGACAGAAGATTTATTTTGACTTGGAGCTGCAGAGATTCCAAGCCATGATGGCTTAGCTCCTTTGCTTTGGACCTGTGTGGGCACAGAACATCATGGTGAGGTCCCAGTGACCTATCTTCTTCTCCTAGACCCTACCTCCCAGAAGTTCCATCCCCCGCTGGTAGCAACATGGGCGAGGGACCAGGCCACCAACACATGAGCCTTTAGAGATCAATCAAGATCCAGATTATAGGGGCCAGGGCTACTGAGATGGCTCAGTAGAACAAGTGCTTCCCTGGCAAGTGCAAGGGCCTGAGTTCAATCCCCGGTTCCACAAAGACAAAAAAAAAGATCCAGATTATATGTTACCTTGGCTTGGGTTTACATGGCCCAGCCCTCATCTTCCCATTGTAAAGTTCTCAATCACTTTTCACCTTGTGGTTTTAAGCAAACTGCTGATTATCCTTATCTGGGTTCATTATTTAGAGCTTGTAGATGGCCCATCATACTCCCGTCATGCTTTTTGCTTTTATAATGGAATTGCATTTCCCCAAGTTCTTGCTTGACTGTCTTTGTAAAAACCGGTGCTGAGGCAGATGGACATGGTGTTGCTCCCAGCCGCTCACTCTCTGTCTGCAGGATGAAGTTGCTCACACGGTCACGGAAAGTCGGGTCCTCCAGAACACCAGGCACCCTTTCCTCACGGTGAGTTGCACCCACTTTCTCAGGCAGTAGGGGCCTTCACTTCAGGCCCAGAGTGAAGGAGTTCAGGGAAAGAGCCCACACCTGCTGCTCCAGAGTGCAGCCTTGCATGGGTTGGGTCCTAGCCTCCACGCTGTGCCTGAACCAAGCACTGGGATGATACTGTCTTCATAGACAACAGCTTCATATGGGCACTTTGAGGGACCAGAGAGGTGGCCTAATAGGATGACTCCTGGAGAGTGAGGCTACTTTCTCTGTGAGGGGTGCTTAGCCCAGTTCAGCTAAGCGGGAGGATGTTTCATGTTGATTTTAAAATACCAGAATGGCTAGGGATACAGCTTAGTGGCACCCATGCCTGCGTGACAATTTTTTTTTTTCTAGAACCGAGGATTAAACTCGGGTCCTTGCACTTGCCAGGGAAGCGCTTATTACACTGAGCCATCTCCCTGGCCTAAGGTCCTGAGTTTGATTCCCGGTACAAAAAATAGGATAAGCACTTCCCTGGCAAGCGCAAGGGCCTGAGTTCAATCCCCAGTTCCATCAAAAAAAAAAAAAAAAAAAAAAAAAATAGTGTTATTGTTGTGTCTCCTGTCAAGCTCGGTCCAGTGGATACCTTCTTTGGAGGTATCTTTTGGATCATGGACTCCATTAGGACTGGCAGCTGTTAGTTTAGTGACTAGATTAAAGGTGGCTGATGTGCTTTTTTTTAAAACTGGGAATTGAATCCAGAGTCTTGTCCTGAGTTACATCCTTGGCCTATTTATTTATTTATGACTCGCTAGGTTGCCCAGCCTGGGCTCAAACCTGTGATCCTCCTGCCTGCACCTGCCAAGTTGCTGGGGATATAGGCATGTACTGTATCTTTAGTTCAGTTACTGTCCAAGAATCCTATTAAGTCATGACATTTGTACATATGAGATCTAACAAAGTACCTGAGAAACAGTCCAAGGTACTGTAGAGTTGTGACCATGTTTCTCATAGGGTCTTACAAGAATCCTCTGGCGGTCCTCCTGGAACATAGTTTGGGAATTAAACCACTGTCTATCCTGTATTGGATTGAACTCAGGTCCTTGCGCTTGCCATGGAAGTGCTTATCCTGCTGAGCCATCTCCCCAGCCCTAGAATCAGTTTCTAAACCATTATTGCCATGGCTAGCCACAGCCACAGCACACATTTTGTGTATGTGTGTGTGTACACGTGTGCGCATGTGTGCATGCACAAGGGATAATGTTTAGTGTAGCTTACTGTTAAAACAAGAGGTGCTGTGGTGGCACGTGCCTGTAATCCCAGCTCTTGGGAGGCTGAACTCAGGCGGATCACTATGAGTCCAGTCTACATAGTGAAACCCTGTAGACCCTGTACAAAAATACAAAAACAGAACAAAGCAAAAAAAAAAAAAAAAAAAAGAGAGAGAGATACTGTAGTTCTAGTTTCTCCCAAGCTGGGCCTAGGAGTCAAACCCATCTCTGAACTCCCATGGCTCCTGGGGGCAGGGGAATGCGCATGTGAATCTGGGCAGAGCCCTCCGGTTGCCTGCATCTGACCTCAGTGCCTCTTGCCCTCACTCTGCAGGCACTGAAGTATGCCTTCCAGACACACGACCGCCTGTGCTTTGTGATGGAGTACGCCAACGGTGGGGAGGTGAGCTGCAGCCCCTGGCCCGACTTCCTGCATCTGTGTCAGGGGCAGGGGGGTGCCTTGATGGAATGGCTGGAGGGAGGCTTGATGAGTGTCAAGGCCTCCTGCCCGGCTTTCTTCCACTGAGATTCAGGAGGCTCTGTGGCTCCTGGCTCACACAGCTAGTGAGTGCACTGTCTTGGGGCTCCAAAGGGGTCCAGAAAGGCACAAGAGAGGCTGTGGGGGTGGCTGGGTGACTGGGCAGAAGGATGTTCTCTTTACAGGTTCCGAGGAAAGTACACAAGGGTTAAAGTCTACTGGCTCTGCTCCCTGTGTTTTCCTCTCCTTTCCCCTCCTACACATCAGTGCCTTCCTCTCCCCTTGTCACCTGTTTGTCCCTCACTCCTTCTCTGCATGCAGATGGACTTAGTGGACTGGCTCGTTGGTTTGCATTGTTGGATTTGGTCCTATAGTTAAGTGTCCTTTGCTCATGACTTGTGTTTGTCCTTGCTTTCCTGCTGTCACTCTCTCCTTCATCTGTCCCTTCCTCCTGTTCTCTAGATCCTGTCATTGGTACCTGCTGGCTGTTGTCACTCTTTTCCTCTGCTTTTGTTTTTTTCTTCCTGTGAGCTTTTCTCAGTCACTGTCCTTTGCTCAGTCCTTGTGGCAGCATGTCACAAGGGTGGCTGTGGGGCCACACTCCCTTTGGGGCTGGGATCTGATCTCTTCCCACCCTCCCTGCAGCTCTTCTTCCACCTGTCCCGGGAGCGAGTCTTCACAGAGGACAGGGCCCGGTTTTATGGTGCAGAGATCGTCTCGGCTCTTGAGTACTTGCACTCACGGGACGTGGTGTACCGTGACATCAAGGTGAGCATGTGGCTGGAGTGAGGGGCTGCGAGCACAGCACCCTTGTGGGCTTCACATCAAGGAGTCAGCCTCATGGTTCTGTGGTGAGGACTTTCCTGAATTCCTGTGAGCAGTCCCAGCTATTGGTGGACATGTGTGTTAGTGCAAGCATAGTTTAAAACATTTTTTTTTTGCAGATAGGGTATTTTGAGACAGGGCTGAGAGCTCTCTAGTGCAGGCTGCCCTGGGACTCACAGTGCTCATCAGCTTGAGCCTCTCCAGTGCTGGGCTAAGGTGTGCATTCAGATTGTAGGAGCCTTTTGGGAAGTGCCAGTGCAGTGTCCTCCCCAACAGAGCAGCTGCGTTCACCTGGGCACATGTGCACACAGCTGGGCAGTACCATTCACACTGGCCACACCCCGCCACAGAAGGCCAGAGACGTGTGGTTCCTCCACATGGAGGGTGCCAGGCAGCAGAAAGAGAACAACCTACAGTACTCAGCAGGTGGACCTACCTCCTAGGCTAGAGCAGATGGGGTCCACTGTGGTCTGTAGATATACATGTCAGTGTTAAAACTTACAGAAGAAGGGCTGGGGATGTGGCTCGGGGTGGTGCATTTGCCTGGCATGTGTGGGGGCCTGGGTTCCATCCCCAGCATGACAAAGAAAAAAAAACCTGTAAAGCTGAGGTGGGAGATGTCTGATAACTAGGAAGGGGCACATAGAAGTCCCGGGCTTTCCTGATGTTATTTCTTGACCTAGTGAAAGTTATACAAAGGTACCACTACATTGTCCATTTGTTTTATATTTTTCTTTGCTGGTGTCTGTTTCATAAGTAAAAGAAAAATCTTTAGAATAACACACAACAAAGAGTGCCTTTAGTGGCACTAGACCTTAAAAAATTTCAGTCTTCCCTTAGTGGGAGGCCGGAACACGGGGTGGTGTTACATCTGACCTTCTATGAGCTTCACAGGGTGAATGCTTAACTCTAATGGTGTGTGTGTTCCTTTGCACACACTGTGGCTGTGCTAGCCCCAGGGAAGTTGGTGCCCAAGTGCCCCTGACATAACAACTGATGCCTCAAGCCACAGCCTCCTAGTAGCCAGGGCTGGGTGACAAGGAGCCCTGGGAGTATGTGAGTCTCAAACTGATTTTTCCTGCAGCTGGAAAACCTCATGCTGGACAAAGATGGTCACATCAAGATTACTGACTTTGGCCTGTGCAAAGAGGGCATCAGTGATGGGGCTACCATGAAAACCTTCTGTGGGACTCCGGAGTACCTGGCGCCTGAGGTGACTGGGGCTGAGGGGTGCAGAGACCTGTAGGCCAAGGGTGGAGGGGTGACAGAGCCATGACCTTCCATCTCCCCCGCTGCCCTAGTGTGGGGCTGCCTACTCACTGGCCCTACCCCACAGGTCCTGGAGGACAATGACTACGGCCGTGCCGTGGACTGGTGGGGGCTGGGTGTGGTCATGTATGAGATGATGTGCGGCCGCCTGCCCTTCTACAACCAGGACCATGAGCGCCTCTTCGAGCTCATCCTCATGGAGGAGATCCGCTTCCCGCGCACGCTTGGCCCTGAGGCCAAGTCCCTGCTGGCCGGATTGCTGAAGAAAGACCCCAAACAGAGGTGAGGGCTGGTGTCTGCCCCGCCCAGCCCAGGGCCCCTGCTGCCACTGTCCCTCAGCCTGGAGGCTGTAGTGTCCACATGAATAATCCTGTGGGCTCACAGTATGTGTTGTCCCCTGTGTAGCCCCTGAGGGTCCCTGCAGGTGGCATTGGAAGGCACCTTCATGCTCTGGGCCAGTCTTTAACACTGCCTGTGCTGGTGATTTATGGAGACATTGAGAAATGGGCAGTGCTGTCTCTGGCCCAGGGGTATTGAGTTGTATGTAGCTGAGCCAGGATATAAATCAGTCATTTTCTAGTCCTGTGCTCAGGGCCAGGGCAGGCTGTAAGTCCACACAGGACCTGATTGGTGTCTCCCCACTGTGCCCCTGAGCCTGGGAGCTAGCTTTCTTGAGCTCTTTCCCCCACTGAAGTGGTGGTTTGCGGTCAGGACAGTCTTAAGGCTCTGAGGGGCCTGCGTGTCTCAGGCTCACGCCTGCCACATGGAAGCCTGGTGTCCTGGCTGCTGCGGGCCCGGTACTGATGGTTGTCTCCACCCAGGCTTGGTGGGGGGCCCAGTGATGCGAAGGAGGTCATGGAGCACAGATTCTTCCTGAGCATCAACTGGCAGGATGTGGTACAGAAGAAGGTGAGGCCTCTCCCTACCCCAGCAGGAGCCCCGAGGCCTGACATGGGCCAGCTGGCTTGGGGCCTGCCCTCGGGGTCCCTGAATATGTGCTCCTGTCCTCTAGCTGCTGCCACCATTCAAGCCTCAGGTCACTTCTGAGGTTGACACGAGGTACTTCGATGACGAGTTCACCGCCCAGTCCATCACAATCACACCCCCGGACCGCTGTGAGTGTTGGGCCACTGGGTCTGGCGGGTGGGGGTGAGGTGTACGCAGATCCCTGGAAGGACTCTGGCAGGCCATCCTCTCTGCACCTGGGAGTTTGTCCTAAGATCTGAGTGTAGGGCCACTTACCATTGGTCCTCTCTAGGCTGGAGGAGGGTCACTAAGGGTCACTAAATGCATTCTAGACCCTGGGTTGGAGCTCTGGCAGGAGATGCCAATTGTTGGAGAGATTGATTTTTTGAATCTTCTGCTGTCTGTGTTTACTGTGAACCCACCTGGCTGGACTAGAGATGGCGGTGACCACGGATGACCGAGCTGGCCCTGAGCCCTACCCTAGGGGAGCCCCAGCAGTGCAGCTTGGGGCCTGGCCCAGAGTGGGTCAGTTTGTGTAGGATGGAAGGACCCTGGCACAGAGCAGAGGGGGTCCCTGAAATAGGCTGTCAGCTGGGGCGCATCCCTGGGGGTGCATGTGGTAGGGAGAGCTCGGCAGTGGAGGAATAGCTTTCAGGGAGAACAGAAGGTTCAGGAAGGTAAGAGGGCGTGGGGGTCAGCCTTTTGACAAAGGATCTCTGGGGTCACCAGGGGAAATGACTTTTTTCCCACTCTGCAGTTACATCCCGGCCCTTTATTTTTGAGACAGGATCTTACTAAGTCACCAAATTGCCCAGTCTGGGATTGAACCTGCTGCCTTCCTTCCTCAGCCTCTCAGAGAGCTGGGATTTCTTTTTCTTATTTTTTTTTTTAATATTACATTTGTTATTGGTAATGTAGATAAACATTCATCATGTATGTGTACCCCTACATGATATACCTTCTTTCATTTTGCCTTTCCCCTCTCCCCTCTTCAGTCCCTTATTTACAAATTCTGTGTTCCCATTTTTTTTCTTGTCTCTTCCTTCCTTTCCTCTCCCCCTCCTCCACATTTGAACATTTTCTTGGAGGGCTGAGATCACAGGCATGTGCCACCATGCCTGGCCAGGGGATCTTTCACTTAGGGAGCCAAGGAAGGGCTTGGGGCAAAGGGATAGGGCTGCACCCAGGTGTGAGAAGGTCCTCTGGCTCCATGTGGTGGGCCGGGTGGGGCATTCTAGCTGGAGAGGTCTAAGCTAGAGTGTAGTGCGGGGAAGAGGAAGGGAGATGAAGGGGACGTGGGGCAGGGGCTGTGGGTACATCCCTGACAGGTGGGCTGCGGTTGAGGGAGGGCTCCTTGGAGAGAACTTGCCGAGCTTCCTGTCCATTCTCGGGGAAGCCCTGGTTGGCTGGGGGCTCGACCTGTGGTCCCACTGAGTCTTCCAAGGGATGCCCCTGGCTGCCTGCTGGCTGCTCACCCCGATCCGCCTCCACCTACCCCCACAGATGACAGCCTGGGCTCACTGGAGCTGGACCAGCGGACGCACTTCCCCCAGTTCTCCTACTCGGCCAGCATCCGCGAGTGAGCCGCCGCTGTCGCCAGAGGACACACCAGTGGACGCTGTCCATCACCTGGGTGGCTTTTTTAAGAAAACCTTTTTATTTTGCCTTTTTGGTTTGTGTTCCCATCCCTCCCTCCAGTTCCCAGTATCTCCTTCAGTCCTTGCCTGCCCTCCCCCCGCACCCCTGTAGCCATCCCCACCACCTCCCTCTGTGCCCAGACCAGTGCTGGAGGACTGGCCACCTTCTGCCCTGATGGCTGCTGGGAGGACAGAGCTTCAGGTCTTTCATCAATACCAGCCCTGGAGAGGGCAGAGCGCAGAGCTTAGGGGTTGGCCTGGATTTCTGGCTGAGCGTTCACAGGCGCTGCCTGCGCTGCTGCTTCTGGGGAGAGGCTGCTTCCAGACGGCCACAGGAGATGATGCCCATGGCCTTCTGTGTCCTGGGCCTGGCTCGAGGGCCTTAGTCCACCCAGTGCCACCCCATGGGGGCAAAAAAGCAATAATGTCCAGGGATAGGCAGGGGGCCTTTGAAAGCTATGGGACCAGGGGTTGGGACTCCTTGGACCTGGGTTGTAGGGAACCAGGAAGGGGGCCACCCTCCTCCCCAAGCTGCTCTCCTGACTTGTGGATAAAGCAGGAGCCACTTTTGGGGCAGTCTGCCTGCCCCGCCCCCAGCCCCGTGCCTTACTAGGGCTTCTGTCCAGCAGGCCTTTCCCTGCTGGACCCTAAACCTGTTCCAGCCCTTTAGGAGCTAGGATTGCCCCTCCTTTCTGCCTGGGGCAGAGGGGCACCAGCCTCAGCTGTTACACATCTCTCACAGAGACAGTATTGGGCCCAGTGGACTATGGTTGAGGAGGGAGTGTGGTGGATGTCTCCAGTACATACTGGGGTGTCAGGCTCCCTCGCCCCCTCCCTGCCTCCAGGGCCACGTTCTGAAGCCTTAAGGTGAACATGAGCAAGCGTCTACATCCCTGCTGCGGACGGAGTCGTGGCTGTCCCTGCTTCTGGGATGCAGGCGCACGTGGCTGTGTGTGCGCGTGTGTGAGGGCAGTGTGTTCAAGCCCTCGAGTGTGCGTGGTATGTGTGGGTTGGGCCCCACCAGGCCCTGAGTGCTTCATCCTTCCTGTGGGGGGGGGTGTCTTGCTGCCCTTCCCCTTCCACTGCCCCCTCCCTGTCCTGGGGTGTTTGGAATTTAGTTTTTGTGATTTTGAGTTCCCTGTTCCACCTCTTGTACTAAGCAGTTCTCAGAAAGGCATGTGGGGGGTAAGGGTGGCTTGGGTCTGGGGGTGTCTTTTTTTTCCTTTCTGTGTGTGTATGTGGTTTATCTGACAACTCTTCCCACTCTCCCCCAGCCTTAGTCCCTGTATTTGTACGGTACGAGCAATAAAGACACTCATTTCAGAACGGGCCAGCCTGCACTTATGCCAGCCACCACCTGCCTGGCCTTGCATGGCCCTGGAGTCCACCCTGGGCACTGCCCACCTCTCCCTTGCTGTTCTTTGGGCCCTGCTGAGCAAAGGGGAGGGAGCAGGGGAGGTGGGCAGGTGGTGCTGAGCCCAGGTTGAAGACGCTGGGAGTGTGGGGAGGTTCCGCTGTCCTAGGGCAGGTGTGGCAAACAGAAACCAGTCCAGGGTTGCAGGTACTGCTCAGGCTGGAGCAGTAGGGTGGAACTGCAGGAGGGTTGGGTGGCCCACACAGGAGGGTACATGTGGCAGTGAGGCTGTGAGCTGAATGGAGGAGTGGGGCTTTCCTGCCACAGCCCCTTCAATACCAGACCCCTGAGGCCCATGGTCTGGTGTGTTGGTATTTGTCGTTGCCAGCAGCCAAGAGTGCCAGAGCCTTTGTTACAGCTGCTTCTAGCTCTAGGAGTCTCTCTTTGACCACTGTGCCCCTTTAACATGGGGCTGGGACTGTTACCCTGTGTCCCCATCTCCATGTCTGAGACATGGAGCCAAGCCATCAGGCTGTAGTGGCTTAATGCTCTCTCAAGGCAGGGGATCATGTCACACAGGGGGCCTGGCACAGTTGACTCAATGCATGTCTTACCAGGCATGAGAGTCTTGTCTTTGAGGCTTTAAGTGAGAGGGTCATGGGAAAGTGGGTCCAGTTCACAGGCTCTGCCACAGCCGCATTGCAGACACCTGGTGTGCTGCTGTTGCTGCTGGTGGTGGCTTTTCTGACATTATGTGGACCTTGCTGTCTTTAATTATAAGCTGGTGCATATGCAGGGTGCCTGTAAGATTGACATAAAAGCCTGTAGAGAAATGCCCTTTACCCTTCTCTCTAGTCCCAGCCCCAGGGTAATGGATATAAACAATTTCTCTCCTGTCACAGTGTGACTCAGATCTCCGGGTGTGGATGCATTCCTGTCTACCTCATGCTTCTTGCCCTCCTCTCAGGCTGTACGGGCAGGTCCCACACTCGGCCACCTGCTTCTCTTAGTGGGACATGTATCTTTAGATGTACTGGTGCTTCTTAGTTTAAGGTGATGAGTTTTAATACATTTTACCAATTAAAATTTGAGTACATTGATCTTTCTTGGTGTCTGTTTTCAACATTTCGTGTGTGTGTGTGTGTGTGTGTGTGTGTGTGAGAGAGAGAGAGAGAGAGAGACAGAGAGACAGAGAGAGAGAGAGAGAGAGAGACAGACAGACAGACAGACAGACACAGACAGACAAATGCAAATATAGGACAGAGTGAAACACCCCAGTTCCTTGAGTCTGTACTGTACTGTGGTGCCTTAGAGAGTTGCTCTCGCCAGGTTTGGGCAGCACATTGCTGCAGTAGCCCTTGGGAGGCTGCAGTAGGATTGCTGAGTTCCAGGCAGCCTGGCCTACACAGCAAGACCCTGCTTGACACAAAACAAAACAAAGGTTCCTCCCTCCTTTCAGCATCACTTTCCTGTCAGGTACTGCTCTACCCACACTGACAGGACAGATTATCTGAGCCTGCCTTCTGTGTTCTGAGGAATTCCTGGTGTCTGTTGCTACCTCACACTTTCCAGCAGATGCTATAATAAACCTAAGGACCTATATAGAGCCTTTCCTGGTCCTCGTCTCAGGAAGTTTGTAATCCCATGGTTAAGTTCTTGGAATCCCCTTAAGATAATTCCAATCTACCACTTCCAGTGCAATCCATGGTGAGATTAAGACACTAAAGCATATTTATACTTATGGGGAGCCAAGGGTCCTAAGTCCAGCCGTGGTGATGGCTATGCAGAACAAAGGCCTCAACCCTGGGCTGAACCTAGGTTTTATTCAGTCATGAAGGAGGAGTGGCTTGAGGATGAGAGACTCAGAATGGCAGTGAGTGAGTGAGTGAGTGCTGTGATCTGGGATAGGAGGCCTGCATTTGCCTCTGCGATATGCAGGGAGTAATCTGCATTATACAATTGAGATAGAATCTAATGTTTTGAGGTCCAGTGCTTCAGCTCTGATGTGTAATCTTTCGAGCCCCAGGAAGTCATAGCCTTTGTTTTGAGGCTCCATCTCAGCCAACAGACCGTGTGCAGACTGTGGAGCACTGGCTCATTAAAGATCAGCAGGTGGACGTTACCTAGGAAATACGCCTGCCATCTTCAGAGACTACCACCAGCACCTCAGCTAGACCTAGAGGCATTGCTTAAAGCCAGTTGAAGGGGGCTGGGAAAAAATAAGAGAAAGTCCTAGCCAGCTCTGTACATATCAATACATGGAAATAGGGTCAGGCACAGCCCAAGTGGAGACAACTGCTCTTTCAGGGAGAGTTGACCAAGGGCTGGGAAGATAGCTCACCGCACTAAGCACCTGCCTTGACAAGTGCAGGGAGTCAATGTGGTGGTGCATGCCTGTCATCCCAGAGCTGGGGAGGCTGCAAATGGGAAGATGGCTATGAGTCTGAGCAGTGGAGTGAGACCCTGTACCAAGTACATAAATGGAAAAGCAAAAACAAGAAACAGTCGTCCAGGTGGTGCTACCCAAGGACCATCTTCATTTGTGCTTTTATATTTGTAGCCTATATCCTAGGGTTCTGATATGTGTCAGTTTTCCCAAAAAAATAGTGATTCATGTATTTGAAAGTTTGAAATAATTGCAGGCTTACAGGAAGCTTTGAGAATGATTCTAAGATCAGGGCAGGAAGTGTAGTAGAGTATCTAGTGGTGTCCAGAGGGGTCATGTGCTGAACCCCAGGAGGGCTGGGATGGGGCCCCCACTGGGCCTGTGCCTGAGGCCCTCGGAAACAAGGAGAGCTCCCAGTGGTCAAAGCGGAAGAAGAAGTGAGCAACACAATAGTGCAGTATGGCGTTACGAGTCTACTGGAAAGTGGTAGTGGGAAGGACAGTGCAGGTTGGGTGCACAGGGTGGGGGCGTCTCGAGTATAGGATGGAGAAGGGTTGTTTCTCAGAGACCTGCTGGATACTTCATGAACAGCTGCAAAATTACGCCGACAGTGTCTACCGCTGATGGGAGGTGATCAGGATGGCGCTTGACCTGTGTGGTCTTCCTTCCCAAAATACTGGGAAGAAAGGCCTGGTGGCACATGCAGTAATCCCAGCACTTGGGAGGCTGAGGCAGGAGATCACTTTGAATTGACCAGCTTGGGCTACACAGCGAGACTGTGCCCCCTGCCCCCAACAACAACAACAAAACCAAAAATGCTTAAGCCCAGTCTAGCCAAGGGAAAGGTGACACCAAGTGAACCCCAGTAGAGGAACAGTGCAGGCTTCGAAACTCAGGCCTGCTCACTAAAGACAAGGAAAGCCTGATGTCCTGGCAGAGCCAAGGAGGAGAGACCTAAGGAGGTAGGACTGAAAATTCTTTGGGTGGGATTTTGGGACAGAAAAGCAGCAGGGAAAAGGCCAAGGCTGTGGAGTAGGGCAGGAATAGGGTGAGGCTCTCACTTCCCAGCAGGTGAACACTGGTTCCTTAGTTGGGACGGATGTTCCCCTGTAAGGTCTCAGTAGGGGGCTGTGGATATAGAGCTGTACTATTTTGCAGCTTTCTGTGAGTCCCAACAATTTTGTGTAAAAATATATATAAAGTAGGGCTGGGCATGTAGCTCCGTGGCAAAGCACTTGCCAGCACGTTCAAGCTCCTGGGTTCCAGCCCAGTAGCCTGAAAGAACAACCCTTCCCCAAGGTTCCTCATGACATTTTAATTGGCAAAATTTGCATTTCATAACATTTTGTATCTATTTTACCTCTTCCTGCTTCATGCACAGACCTCTATCGAACTAGAATGCTGTCTTCCATGCCTGAGGTCTAGTCACAGGGGTCAGGAAGCCAACTCTGACACAACGCTCCTCCGTAGACTTTAATCACATTCTACTTAGAGCCATGAGTAATATCTGTGTATTAACAAAACAGAACTTTCCTCCTGGCTAATGGCTCAGGCACTCATGCCGGATCTAGCTGTCTGGTTGGGAACTCACCGGACAGTTACTCTGAGGACAGTTCTCCCATCAGGACTTGTCGCCAGCTGTGTCTCTGTGGTTAATTCTGCTACTCTTGGGCAGAATTCCCATAATGACATCATCTCCCCATTATTGGGAACTGAACCACAAGAGCTTAGAACTGAACTCCATCCCCAACCCTTTTACAAAATTTAAGACAGAGTTAGGTGTGGTGGCAAATGCCTCTAGGCCCAGCACTGGGGAGGCTAAGGCAGGAGGATTGCCGTGAGTTTGAGGCCAGCTTGGGTTACATAGTTCAAAGCCAACCTCAACTACATAGTGAGCTCCTGTCTCAAAAAACCAAAACGAAAAAAAAAAAAAAAAAAAAAACGAAAATTAAGACAGGATTTTGCTGTTTTCTGGGCAGACCTTGAACCTGCAATCCTACCTCATTCTCTTGAGGGCTTGGGAATACAGACAGGCACCACTACACCCAGCACCGGGCCTGCACCTTGATGGATATGGGAGCCCAGATGGCATTCCGATTGGAGGAAGGTGTGACATGGCCCAGGTGTGCACCGGACCCTTGGGCTGCCTGCGGGGAGCAGGGAGAGCAACTCGGAGACCACTACGCTGATCCAGACTGACTGGTGACAGTCACTGTCTCAGGCCATGGTTTGGATAAGGCAGGATGCACAGGTGTCTTATTCCCGCTGAGTGACCCAGTGCAGAGGCCTTCCTTAAATACTCGTTCAGTGATTTATACCTCCAATGCCTTGAGTTTTGTGGTTTCTGTTTGTTTTAGTGTATCAGCCTCTGTGCCAAGCAGTTTAACACATCTTCTAAAATCCTCAGGACAACCCTGTTTGCTAAATTTTGAAACAGTCCGTTAGGATTGAGAAAAGTGAAGTAGTGGCTGAGGCGCCAGGACAAGGACTTGACTGATGAGGGGTCTGGAGGAGGCGGGGAGTCCTGCCTGCCCACCTGCCTTCCCTCCTGCTCGCCTCACCGTTCACCTTTGCTCTGGCTCAGATGTAGCAAGCTAGGTGCGCGTGCGCATGTGCTCAGGGCATTCTAAGCCCCTGGCGTGCCCCTCCCTTCTGCAGGCGTCCACTGCTGGCTTCCTGAGAGACCCGGCCAGCGCTCCCGGCCCAGCTCGAACCTCTCTTCAGACGCTGACTCCCAGCCCCTCCTCCTTTCAGGGTCCCGCTGTCTCCCACAACACAGAACCTCCAAGTACCCCAATCCCCGACAGCATTGTTGCGGTGGGCATGAGTGTCTCCCTTGATCACAAGGAGAGGCCCCCAGCACCACAGGCGCCCCCGGGGCTGGAGGAGGCGCTGAGCTTGCTGGGGCTGGAGGGGGAACGCGAATATGCTGGGGACATCTTTGCTGAGGTCATGGTGAGCAGGCAACCCTGGCGCCATCCCTGCCCTGGGGAGCAGCTGACCCAATATGCCCAAACCCCAAACTCTCCTGCGGCCCAGCAAGCTCCCTTTCCTACCCACAGCTTACAGACTACTCCTTCCCACTCCCAAACTGGGACTGAGCTCACTGAACTGCATCCCCAGCTCTCCTAAAGGCATTGAGTTGCCCTAACTGCTCAGACTCACAATCCTGCCTCAGCTATCTAGAGTGGTGGGCTTACAGGTGTGTGGCACGGACCAGCTTTCTAGGCTTTTCTTATTTTCCTCTTCTCCCTGAAATACCACTTCCCATGGGCCCCAGGCTGTCTGTAGCCCTCCCTTCAGTGTTTCACAGTCCCTTGTGCTTGCCATCTGTTATTTAAGAAACATTTAGAGCCAGGCCGTGGTAGTAAAATCAGCCCTCAGGAGGCTGAGGCAGGAGGATTGTTGTAAGTCCGAGACCAGCCTGGGCTACAAAGTGAGCTCAAGGCCAGCTTGAACTGCATAGCGAGACTCTGTCTCAAAAGACTAATAATAATAATGGTTTAACATGTTTTCAACATGTCCTAGGCTGCTATGATGAGTATCTATTTTCATTCTAGGGAGACAAATATATCCTTTAATTACAGAAAGTCACAAAGAGCAGAAAACAGGCGATGATAGGTCCCAGAGGTGTCAGCTGGAAGAGATTCAACCCATATACACCAACCTCTTTTGGGCTGAGGTCTCTGAGGACCTAAGATTCACTTTTGCCCATGGAAGTCTCTGTCCTTGCAGTAGGGGTAGTGTAATGGGGTCCACAGATCAAACATAAAGGGACACACTGGGTGACTCTGGAGTGAAGAAGGGGGGTGGTTTCAGAGAGCGTCTGAGAGGAATTAGGACTTCCTCCTAAGGGTACCAGGAGCCATGGAAGAGTTTTGATCTAGAGTTCCTTGGTTAGGGCTTCCTTTGCATACACCATTCTGCGTGCTCCTAGAGGAAGGATTTGTGGATTGGTGACAAGCGCGGAATTTGGAAATCCAGGAGTGGGGGATGCCGGGGTTTGGGGGCACACAATGGAGAGGTGGGTATCCAGGCATCCAGAACAAAGTTTACCATTCTAGAGGGCACCAGGGAAGAGGCCACAGTGGGAGACCAGCTTGACTGTGACGCTGCTGGGACGTTCAACGGTGGGGAGGGGACTGTTGTTGCACCTAGGGCTGGAGCTCGAGAGAGCGCCGAGGCACAGGTGTGGAGAGTGAGGCGTCCTCACCCCACCCCAGGTGAGCCGCACGCTGCCCAGGAGGGCCCTGCCCCGCGCCGTGACTCCGGAGATGCGCGCCCTAGTGGTGGACTGGCTGGTGCAGGTGCACGTAAGTACCGGGGAGAGGGAGGGACACCTGTGTCTCCCTGGGCCCCGTGGTCACCCGTGCCCCTCCCCAGGAGTACCTGGGCCTGGTGGGGGACACGCTTCACCTGGCTGTGCACCTGCTCGATTCCTACCTGCGCGCGGGCCGAGTGCGCCTACGCCGCTTGCAGCTGCTGGGCGTGGCCTGTCTGTTTTTGGCCTGCAAGATGGAAGAGTGCGTGCTTCCCGAGGTACTTCCGGGGCGGGCTTGGAGGGTGGGGCCCTTGCCTGTCTGATTAAACCCCTACTGTGTGCCAAGTACTTCACTGTATACTTGGCAGCCCAGCGAATCTGAGCTAGGAGCTGTTGATGTGACCCTTAACAGAAACAATTTAGAGACTCAGAGACCGTGTTTCAAAATTAAAAATAATAAAAGGTTGGGAATGTAACACAGTTCGAAGGCACTAGGTTAAACCCTCCATACTGGTGAGGGGCAGGGCGGAGGGGTAACAAAAAGTGAGACTGAGGCCCAGAGAGGGGATGAGATTTGCCCAGTTGTGGCTTAAACTCCCTCTGTAATAGTTACAGTAATAGTGTGAACATGCATAAATTCGGGCCTTTGTTGGAGCTGCCTGGGAAGTGGGCAATATTATCTTTATTTTTTATTTTGCAGTATCTGGGATTGAATTCAGTCAGGGCCCTGCGTTTGCCAGGCAAGGTCCCTTGAGCTATCCTCCCTGGACCCAGCTATCTTTCCGGGCCCTATCCTGTTTTTATGGATGGAGGCAGAGTTTAAATGCCTGTCCCACGTCAAGCAGCAAATAACGCTGGATCCTACCAGCTATTCCCTCTTTGGAGCCCCCGCTATTCATGACTTCTAGACAGAATGGCCGGGGGAGGGGAGATAGCTCAGTAGAATAAGCGCTTGCCTGGCAAGTGCAAGATCCTGCGTTCAATCCTCGGTACCAAAAAAAAAAAAAAAAAAAAAGGCATCTTCAGTCACATGGTGTTTTCAATATCAAAAAAAAAAAAAAAAAAAAAAAGTGGCCCTCGTGTTACAAGATAGTTAACAGAGGTAGGAACTTGGACTGAACCGACCCCAGGCTCTCTAGGGCAGGATATCCAAGGCTACCCCCAGTGCCATCCGCAGCCTGCCTCCCTCTGCCTCCTGAGCGCCGGCTCCTTCTCGAGAGCGGAGCTGCTCCGCGCGGAGCGCCGCATCCTGAGCCGCCTGGACTTCCGGCTACACTACCCCGTCCCGTTGCTCAGCCTCGGACTGCAATCTGCGCTGGCTGGGAGCCGCCCCCAGGTGCGCCTGGTGGGGGAAGGGCGGAGGCGCGGGCGGGGCGGGGCCTGAGGCTCAATCCCCCCCTCCCCTGCAGGTAGTGCTATTGGCCACCTACTTCTTGGAGCTCTCCTTGCTGGAGGCGGAGGTCGCGGCTTGGGCTCCTGGTCTTCGAGCAGCTGCAGCGCTGAGCCTGGCACATCGTGTGCTTGGCGGAGCGGGCTCCTGGCTGCAGCCGGCGCTTTACAGGTACGGCCTACTGTACTGTCTTCAGTTGCACGGAACCTCCCTTCCTGGGCGCCAACTTGACCACCTCAGAGAATGAGACTCACCTAGATTTGATTTCCTGGACGTGGGAGACAATGGGGTGTCTGCCTAGCCTAGAGGATCCCATTCGCTGTGACAGAGAGTGCAAGAGGGTGGCGGTGTTCGTGCTGACTCGGGGACTCAAGGAAGATGAGGTCTTCCCAGGTTCCGGAGGCTGTATTCCAAGTTTGAGAACGAGACTCAGTTCCAGAACTGTCTTCGGGTGTGGTGTCCCTTTAGCTGCTAGAGCCAGTAACCATGTTAACCACACTACTGGATAGCAAGGTGAACCAGCTTTTCTTAGTTTGGGAGCCCAGGGTAGAGCAGATGACTTCTTCCCTCCTCGAGGGTCCGAGATCCCCCAGAGAGAATCGGACATCTGTCCCCTCGATGCTCTCCAAGCGAGACCACATTCCAGGTGTCTTCTCAATCTTGAGTCTCCAGCCTCTTCCCTGCCTCCGTTTTTCTGTCTCCCTGCCCCAGACCCTCTGAGCTGGACCCCCTGGAGCTGTGCATGGTCGGTGCTGCGCTTCGAGGCCCCGAGCCGGGCCGCGCCGCAGTCTTCCTTAAGTATGCGCGGCCCCAACGCCAGGGCATCAGCCTCACTGCCGCCCGCCTGCTCCGCCACCCCCAGCCTGGGCCTCCCTGAACCCCGAGGGCTGCCCAGAAAACCCAAGTTTTCACTGTGTGTTTGCCTCCTATCCTAATAAAATAAATATCTTTTATTCTGAGCGCTCTCTTTCCTGATTGGTTGAAAGCCAATCACCTCTCGCTTTTGATTGGTAACTTCTTAGGCTTCTCATCCCTCTGATTGGCTATTCTGCCCAAATCCTTTAATAATTTCTGGAGTTTAAGATGCAAATTCTAAACTCTTCCGCGAGGGGGCACTGCCGGACTTCGCGCCACGCTGCTCGCGCTAGCGGTGGGATTCCTTCTGCGCTGTGAACAAACTGCAAGGCGTGGAAACTGAGAAGAGTGCCCGGCCCAGGCATGAAGAATGCGGCTTCGAGTTTGCCATCTTTTCACATTTTACTCATGTAAATCTAGAAATCTGCAATTCCAGTAACATCTCAATGTACATTGTCAACGAATTCAGTGTGTTTAATGGTTGTATAAATCAATTACATCACCTGTGTTGACCTGCAGAAGTCATCAGCTGGTAAGATCCCTGACAATAAGAGTTTAATAAATGATGTCTGATTTGCTTAGTCTCTGGAGGGACACTGTCAATAGCACCGATCTCACAGTGGAGTGTGGTAAGGATATGGGTGGGTTTACGACAATGCTGACATTTACCAGCTGTTGCAGAAATGTGAACATGGCACTCTAGCAGGACTAGGTGCAGTCTAGCCGTGAGGTACAGTTGTCACCTGTTTAGTTTGCTGCTGTCACTTAGGTGACATAATATTTGTTATGAATCAATGGATTTATGTCTTTTTCATTAGAAATAATTCAAACACATCTGCGGCACAGAAAGGTGAGTGCGCTGCCAGGAAATTCAAACTCAGGAATTTGAGCCTTTATCAGTCAGAGTTTGTAGGTGCAGAGAGGGAGCTGTGTCCATCCATGGAGTTTTCAAGGTCAGAATGGGGGCGGGGGTGAGACTCATTCAGCAAAAGCACAAGGGATGCTTTTGGGATGGATATTGCTGAGTTCAGGTTTTGGACAGTGGGTGGGACCTGTCTTGGGACCTACCAGGGGATCTCCAGTGACAGGGATGGGGACAGTAGAGACATAGGCTTGGTGCTTATGGCTGAGACCAAAGTCAGGGTCTTGGAGTGGGGAAAGAACAATGAAGAAAACAAAAACAAACATAAAACTATTGACTGCTTTCTTTTTCAACAATGATCTATGGATCCTGAATCAGAGCCAGGGATTTGTGATCAAATAACTGAGTCTAATGGATGGTATGCAATCACCCCTTGCATCACCAGGCCCTGTGCTAAGTGCTCGATTTGCACAGTGTAATGCAGTCCTCCTCCCCGGGTACATACATGAGAAGGAAGTCAAAGTGAGGGAAGGGCAAAGAATCTTGCCACGATCCCACAGCTAAGGAGGCAGCTGAGGAGGCCTGGAGGACAGTCACCTCACTCACCTTTCATTGCCTTTTCAAAAGCCTCCCACATGTTTCCTGCTTCAAATGTTCATTCATTACCACGTATCCCGGGACTTGTGTGCTTCCTTGTTGGCTTTCCCTTGCTGATGTGAGCTTGGTGAGGGCAAGACACTGCTCTCTCAGTGGTAGAATTATTCCCTCCTCGTAGAAGCTGTCAATCATCACCTTGGCCTGGTGCAAGGCCCCATTGGGCCCTCACAGCCTGTCAGGTCTCCTTCATCCCCAACTTGACCCCTGCGCTTCCCAGGTTAGCCCACTCTGGCTGTCACTGTTTGGTCAGTGGTCTGTTTCCCACTGGGTTGAAGGGCTCAGGGAGGTTAGAGTCTTAAAGCTCCTCTCAGTCTTTATTGTGACCCAGACTCATCCAGAAGAGAGCTAGCTGGGCACAGAGAAAGTATCAGTTTATAGTTGTTTGTGGCATACATACACGAAAGAATTCCAAAGTTGATATTACTTCATCCGTGTTACTGGATATGGAGGTCTAGGACATGTGAGTGAATTGCCCAAGTAACTAGTGAGTTTAAGAAAGGGTTTGAATTTGGACAGCTTCAGCCCATATCCTGTTTTCTTATCCAGCATGTCAAATGGCTATGGGCTAAAAGCCAGCTTTCTCCAAAGTTAATGTCTTTCTGCTCTTTCCCTCAAGCTCATTCTTTTCTAGAAATCTTCAGGAGCTTTGGACATGGAGGGGAAGAACAGGCAGGAAGGTGGGGAGGGTAAGGGGAGTGGGAACAAGGGAGAGGCGGCTGGAGCGTTAGGGCTGGGGCTGACTGGAAGGGGAACTGCAAAGTCTTTAGGGGATTCTCTAGACCCATAGGGGGCAGCCGGAGTCGGCAGCCGGAGGTGCGGGGGCGGAGAAAGGGTGGGGACCGGCCCCGCGGGGGGCGATGCAGTAGCTGCAGCGGCGGCCGCAGGAGTTTCCCACAATGCAGCGCGGTGCGCTGTCCCCGGTGCTGATGCTCAGCGCTGCCCCGGAGCCTCCGCCGCGCCCGCCTCCCGTCCTCTCCCCTCCGGGCCCGGGCCCCCGCCATGGCTCGTCTCGGTCGGGTCCTGCCCCAGAGCCGTCGGGGGGCCTGGCTGCGGCGCTCGACAGCAGCCTGCGGGCCGCCGTGGCGTTCAAGGCAGAGGGTCAGCGCTGCTACCGAGAGAAGAAGTTCCGGGAAGCCATCGGCAAGTATCACCGGGCACTACTGCAGCTGAAGGCGGCTCAGGGGGCCCGCCCTGGCGGCCTGCCTGCCCCCGCCCCCGGGCCTGCCACCAGCCCGGGGCCCGCCCGCCTCAGCGAGGAGCAGCGGCGCCTGGTGGAGAGCACGGAGGTGGAATGTTACGATTCTCTCACGGGTACGGGCCGTCGGGGTGTGCAGAGGGGCACGCGGGTGAGACAGGTGGCGAATGAGGAGCAGTCAGGAGGCCCTGAGGACTGGGCACGAGGAGGGAGGGGGCAATAGGGGCCGAAGAGCCAGGGCTGAGGTCTGTTGGGGGAGACCTCAGAACTTGAAAAAGGAAAGGGTTGAGTCAGGCGGTCACAGGAGCCTCAGGAGGGAGAGCGCTGGGATACAAGGAATGGACGTTGGGCTGGGTCTTCAGAACCTCACTTCCCTTTAGTCATTCTTTCCTCCTCATGCCAAAGGCAAGCAAACCTAAGGTGAGAAAGGCTTAGCCTGCATGAGCCTCTGCGATTGCCCTTAATACTTTTACTAGCTGAAACCCTTCGGCTGTTTGTCAAGACAGCGCCTCTGTGTCTTTCGCGCCCTCTAGCGGCGGCGCAGATCGAGTCTAGTCTGATAGGCTAGCAGATTGGAGCCCTCTGGTGGCCCGAGTAACCGCTTGGGCCATGGGGAACCGGCAGGGTGCGATGCGGTCGAGGCCAGGCCCCTCGAGGTCACGTGGGCCCTAGGGGCGTCAGCAGGCATTCTGAGCGCGGGCGCCCGCCCCGTAGCTTGCCTGCTGCAGTCGGAGCTGGTGAACTACGAGCGCGTGCGCGAGTATTGCCTCAAGGTGCTGGAGAAGCAGCAGGGCAACTTCAAAGCCACCTACCGCGCCGGCATTGCCTTCTACCACCTGGGCGACTACGCACGCGCGTTGCGCTACCTGCAGGAGGCCCGCAGCCGAGAGCCCACAGGTAAGGGGCGGGGCCGCACAGGGAAAGGGGTTAGAGCGGAGGGAGCCCGGAAGCGAGAAGCAGGTAGAATGGTGGGCGTCTCCCAGCAGCTGTCCTAAGGGAGTGCTGTGCCCCCCCCACTGGATAGTCTCACCCGATCCACCTGTCCTTACACATTGCCCCCCACCACTCACCCGCCATTCTCCATCCTCTAATATCTACCTAAATACTTCTCATCTAGTCACGGACCTGTCCTGAAACCTTCCTGCCCAGCCCCTTCCGGGTCCACCTTCCTTCCCATCTTCATCTCTATTCCCCCCACCCCTACCCTCATTCCCTACCCATTCACTAAGCCTTCACACGCCCGCCTACTCATTCACGTTTCAGTCACCCACTCATTTGGCCAGGGCAAGTGATACCAGGAATCTGTGTGCGTGCATGCCTGTGTTGTGCGTGCACGCATGCTTACGTGTGCATGTGCGTGTACGTGTATGGTATTTGGGTGGCAGAGCTTGCAGGCTTGTTCTCTGCTCTTTGGGAGATAATGATGAGACGTGCTCCTGCATTGAAATGCTCAGCCCACACTAGCACTTGCTTTCGTATCAAGCCCTGAAGAGGAGGGTAAAAGGGTCCCAGCAGGTGTATGGGGCAGAACTGTGGGGGCAGTGGCAAGATTAGCTCTTCCATTAAGAGGTTTGGTGAGAATAGACTTCTTGCAGATGTCCCTGGTGCTCCTGGCAAAGGGTGTAGCACATGCAAAGCAAGAAGGTGTGAAATGTCTTTGGCTGCTGGCTGCAGCTGAGCTTGGGGGAAAGGTGCCGATTTGCTGTAGGGGGACAGGAGCTGCAGATGTCGCTGGAGGCCTGAGGACACCTGAATGATGCTCTGCCCACCTCCCCTGCAGATACCAATGTCCTCCGCTACATCCAGCTGACCCAGCTGAAGATGAGCCGCTGCAGCCTCCAGCGGGAAGACAGTGGGGCTGGAGCCCAGGCCAGGGATGTGGTGGGCTGAGGCAAGGGGCTGCCTGTTCCCACCTCGCTGTGGAACTTCCCCCCACTCGTATTTGCTGGTAAAGCACTTGTCACTGGTGACCATAACCTCTGTGTGTGTGTGTGCTCTTGTGGGGACCAATAAGGGGACACAAATGGGATCTCATCCCTTGGCCCTTAGAAGCCCAGGGAGGTGTGTGGGATACAGGAGTGCCCTCTCCCCCCTTGTTCAGGGAAAGATACACAGCCATGCAAGGTAGGGGCAGGGATTACCTTTAATGCTTTTTTTTTTTTTTTTGTGCCAAATCCCCCATGATGCCTTGTCCCTGAGTATCCCTGCCCACCCTCTCCCCCACAGCAGGGTGGGCACAGGGCTCCACCCCTGGGGTACAAAGGAATAAATTAAAGAGTCCCTCCCTCCCTCCTTCCCCAATAAATAGAGTGAGCAACCTGCCCAGGGCTCTGCTCCTCAGGAGTGGCAGGCTGGGGCGGGGCCTGGGGCGCTACATTCAAGGCTGCCCAGGCGGGCAGTGGGGGCAGGCCTCAGGGGGGGCCGTGGGCCCCACATAGGGGCACTGTGCTATCCTGGCTCTGGCCCTCCATGTCCATGTCCAACAGCGTGGGCTGCACGCTGGGAGGCCCTGGGCTTTCCGGAGTGTCAGGCCTACTAGGAGGCGATATGCTGAGCGTCCGCCCAAAGGAGACCAGCTTCCAGGGGTCCAGGCGGGGGCGACTGGCAGCTGGCCGGGGTCTTGGGGCAAAGGTCAGGGTGGTGGGGCGGCCAGGGAACTCAGGGGTCCGACGGCGGGTAGGGAACAGGGCCTGGGGGTCTGGCAGGCGGGGGAAGTCCAGGGCATCTCGAGGGCCTGGGGAGAGAGGATCAGAGAGGTGAGCAGGGTGGGAGAAAGAGGGCAGGTCAAAGCCAGGAACATTTACATGACAAGTGCAGTTTCTGGCTTCTGCAGAATCCTCACACAAGCTTCACACCCTGCAGGCCCACTTTCCAGCAAGACAAGGGCCATCTGCTGCCCCATAGCCATTGACCTCAGTTCTCATCACTCCCGGTGGCTCCCTCAGCTGGGGGAGACTTTGGGGTGTCCCTTAGCCTTTGGAGTTGGCTTTGAGTAGCCAGCCCTAGGACAAACTCCTGTCCCTCCTACACTGGACTGGGTTTTGGTGGACAGACCTGCAGACTGTCTTGGGGCCTGACACTGTTTCTCAGTGGGGCTCTATCAGCACCTCTCTGCACAGCCCAGGCCAAAACCAGACAGTAAGTAACACAAGCGTCTGCGTGGTGGGTTCTCAAATCCTCCCCCTCATCATCGCTTTTGGGGTTGTAAGAGTACTGACTACAGGGCTGGAAGAGTTGGCTGTAGTCCTAGTGCTGTCGTAGTAGCTGTCCACCAGGCGCCGCAGGCATTAGCGTGCCGCCCCCATTCATTTTGCGTATCTGCCGCTCGGCCCCAAATCCATGCGCGGTGCCTTCCTTGCTAGGTGGGAGGCTGAGCCAGCTCGGGGCTGGCAGAAGGGATTGGCGCAAGGGGGATTTCTGCGCCCTGGGTGTGCGGTGCTCCCTCGCTCACTCACCAGGGCCGTGGCCGTGGCCCGTGGGCTCCAGTGGCCCCCGCTGCCCCAGCGCCCCGTCCGATGGCGTCCGCCGATGTCCTCGGTTCACAGAGTGCGCGGCCGTGACGTGGGTGGGAGTGAGCGACTGGCGGGGGTCCTTCTTGAAGCTCTCCAGCTCCAGGTCCACCAGGGGGTTGGTACTGGGTGAGGCTGAGGGCGAGGGCAAAGGCAAAGGCGAGGGAGGGGAGGGAGCCGCCGGTGCAGCCTCGTCGCTGTCTGAGCGCAGCAACGAACGAGTGGAGTTGCAGTCGGACACGGAGGAGAGTGACACGAGGGTGGCTGAGGGCACCAGGCCCGGGCCGGGGACCATGTCATCGCGGCGGCACTGAAGGCGCCCTGGTGGGCTGAGGCCCCGCGGGAAGCGACCGGCGCGGGGAAAAAAGAGGCCATCGAGCCAGCGCCGCTGCTCCTCGCAGTCGGCCGCGCGAGCCTCGGCCACATCTGCACCCAGGCCCACAGCGCTCAGCAGCGTGGCACAGCCTAGCAGCGCAAGGTCGCAGCGCCGCCGCCCATGGCCAGGTCGAGCGGAGGGCGTGGCGGGTGCCGGCTCCCACGGCGCCCGCGCCCCTGGGGAGGGCTCGGTGGGCAGAGGCACCGTGAGGTAGGAGGCGGTGCTGTACGGGGAAGGGGGCACACTGCTGCCTCCGTCTGCCTCCACGAACTCCTCTGCAACAGGAAAGAGGGTCACTGGCTACGGGTCTGGCCCCTGGCCCTGTGGTAAGGCACTGACCCAGTGACCTCTCCAACAGCAAGATCCCCACATGCCATTAAGCATCTTTGTGGAATCTTTCTTCTCCTTGCCCTGGGAATGACCTTCACCCCATACCACCCCATCCTACCCGAGGGATGAGCCATCCACCTTCCCAGAAAACCTCCTATCTTACCCCCTGCCCGGGGAAAGGCTCACCCCTTTGCCCTGGATTATGTTCTCCTGTGGCCACTGCCTCTCCTCCCTCCTGGCGACGAGCACCCACAACTTCTTACCCATCTCATTGAGGCTGGCGAAGCCGGGGGCGATGGGGGTGTGTTTGGGGGATTTGCCTAGGTTGGGGGCACTTGATGACCACTGTTTGCTTCCTTCGCCCAGGGCCTTGAGCCTGCAGGGAGTGTGTGTGGGGGGAGGGGGATGGTCAGCTCTGTGGCTGCCTGGGGGCAGGTGGGCACAGGGGGCGGGCGGGCACTACCCCAGTACCTCTCTTCTCCTCCAGCCCGCTCCTTCTGCAGGGTGGAGCTGGGCCCCCAAGTCCGGCCCTTCTTCTTGCCCCCAACCAGTTCTTCCTTCTTTGGGGGCCCACTGCGGCCCCACGTCCCACTGCCACCACTGCTGCTGCCACTGCTACTGCCACCACCACAGTCCACAGGAGTCACTGGGTTGAGAGAAGCCACGTGGTTACCAAGTATTGGCTGGATTAGCTTCCAGCCTCCCAATCTCCACTCTCAGACTCCTCTCCCTGGGTCAGAGGGGTCTTCCCAGCTCCAGCCATGACCATTCCCTGCTGTAAATCCTGCTGTAGCTCCCACTGCTGTCAGGACACAGTTCTAGCTTTTGGCTTGACCTTCACAGCTGTGCTTAGTCGTTCTTCTCATTCCCCAGCCATGAGGGACCAACTCTACGAAGATTCTTGTTGCCCTCTTCTCTGTTCCTACCACTGTGAGTGTGCCCTAGTTCTGTTCTGGTGTTTGCTACCACTGCATGGTTGTCTGTCTTTGTGTCCCCTGCTAGGGTGACAGCTGGGGTGCCTGGGGCTGGGGGACAGAAATGGGAGTCAGCTTGGCGTCCTTAAACACATAAGTACACTCCAGCAGCTGCCTACCATGTGACCCCAATTGTGACCTTCTCAGCCTTCCAGACCCCCCTGGTCTCACTGGCCTCCAATGCCTTTTTTTTCTTCACAGCAGCCAAAAGGAAGAATCACATCTGACTGCAGCCCTGCCGGGCTCACATCCCTGTAGGGCCTTCTGATGTTTAAAATCAAACCCACTCTGCTCAGTGGCAGAGTGTGTGCTTAGCATGTGTGAGACCCTGGGTTTATCCCCAGCACTGGAAACCACCCAGATCCAGACCCTGATGCTGGCTCTTCAGGCCTCTGAGCCCCCTTTCCATGAATTGTATCCTCCCTTACTCCAGGTGATTCAACCTTACCTTCTCACATAGGCCATCTGCGTGTAAACAGGTGGCTGGCTGTATGTGACAACCTGGCTGGGCTAAGGGAGGCCCGGTTAAGCTGCTAGAGCATTGTTCCTGGGTGTGTCTTGGAGGGGAGGATTTCTGGAAGAGTTTAGCACCTGAGTGGGTAGACAGGCTCACCCTGCTGGACACGGCGGGCATGGGGAGGCCGGAGGATAGCACATCCAGGTCTAGCTGGGGCAACTTGGAAAATAAAACAGGGCTGGGGTCCAGGTCAGTGCACAGGCATTAGGTTCAATCCTCAGAATCAGGAGGCCGAGAGTGATGGCAGTGTCCACCCTCACCACCATGGCTGGGTGCCACCTATTCCCTTGAGGGGCTGGACACTACGGACAGGTGGAGGATGACGATCTTGCTCTCTGCCTGAGTAGGGCCATGTGTCTCCTGCCCTTGGACATCAACATAGCTGGGTTTCAGGTCTTGGGACCTGAATTAAAGTACAGCATCTCTTGCAGGGCTCCAGCTCACAAATGGCAGATTGTGTGATGTCCCAGCCTCCCTCAACCCTTCACCGTAATTCTCTTTCCCCTTGTCTGGGCATATGTGTTGATTCCATCCTCCATCTCACTTCTCTTGTCTTGTGGTGTTAACGACTGAATCTGGGGCCTCCTGCAGACTAAGTGTGGGCTCCATCACTGAGCTACACTCCTCACCCCACCCAAACATTTCTCTCTCTCTCATTCTTTTTTATTTTCCAGGGTTGGGGATTGAACCCAGGGCCTCATGCATGCCAGGCCTGCACTCTACCACTCCAGCCATCCATTTCTTCCCTGATCACTGCTGGAAATGAGCTTGCCTGTTCACTTATCTGTTTCCCAACTGGCCTTGCCTGTCTTGCTCCCTGTCATTCTTTGGCCAGTATATTCTCAGAGATGTTTGCTGACTGACTGGCTGACCGACAGAGACCTTGGAGATACTCACAGCGGATGGCCCTCAGCCTGGGGATGATACTGGGGCTGGCTGGGGGGCTGGCCCCATTGGATCCTTTCCGCTTGTCCAGGGTTGGAGAGGCCTGGACTGTGATCTTATGCTCAAAGCCTGCAAAAAGGAAGAGACTTCCCTAAGCAAATGGCGCATCTCCATGGTAACCAGAGGGCAGTTTCTACTGTAGAGGTACAGGAGGAATCACAGCACGGCAGTGGCATATGTGGCATTCCTTAACAAGTGGCTCTCAAAGTGTGGTCTCCAGACCGGCAGCACCAACATCGGTCAGCAGAAACACATCTGCACAGCTGTAATCCCAGCACACTGGGAGGCTGAGCAGGAGGATTGCAATGTCCAGCCAGCCTGGGCAACTTAGAATTTTGGGGGAGTTTTGGGAGTTTCTGCTCCCATGGGAGGTCCTTAGTGAAAAACTGGCTCAAAATAAAAATAAAAAAAATAGAAAAAAGTGGCTATGTGTGTACTTCAATGCAAAGACCCTGGGTTTCCCTGATACCAAAAAACAAAACAGAAAATCAAAAACCAAATTCCTTGCCCATCCCTAGGTATATGGCTCACATCTAACTGCTTGAGTAAGGATCTGGGCTTGAGGGGCCAGCGTGGCAGTCATGTGCTCCATGTGGCAGTAAAACAATGGAATGCGGCTGGTGCAACTGAGGACCGCGGTTCAATTTTTACTTATTTAATTGTAGTTTTAAAAAAGATACTTCATTTGGTTATGAGATATAAAACTTCGATATGCAAACCTAGTTTTCTGACTCTCAATTTTATGAACACTTACATACAGATAAAAAAGGGGTTTTTCCAGTACTGTCACCCCAGGTTCTCTTGTGTACTCCATTATTGAGTTACACCCCAGAGCCCCCTCTTTCTTTCTGTACTGGGAATTGAACTCACGTCCTTGTGCTTGCCAGTTAGGCACTTGTGTCACTGAGCTATACCCCTGGCCCTATGTATTTCTTTTTCTGGTACTATGGATTGAATCCAGGGAATGCTGAGGTATATCCTCATTCCATGAATGGAATCCCAGCACTGGGGAGGCTGAGGCAGGAGAATCACTATAAGTCTGAGGCCAGCCTGAACTATACAAGACCCTTTGTAGAAAAAAAAAAAAAAAAAAAGTAAAGCTGGGAGATAAAATTATAAACAAAAGTAAAACTGACCACCTTAAAAGTGAAACCAGAAGTCACTGGGAGAAGTCGCAGGAGGCTGTGTTGGGACCAGCATGTGAAGTACTTGGCCTGGTTTTGGGGGTCTCTGCTCCCATGGGAGATGGGAGAGTAACTCCTTCAGCCATATAGTTGTGACTGGGGGGTGTATTTTCTATATATTTAGCAATAAAAGTTTAAAAGGGGGCTGCGGGTGTGGTTTGCTCAGTGAGTCCCATCCCCGACAGTATGGACACACGGACACACACACACACGCCCACACAGGTTAAAAAGAAAACAAGGGGCAGAGATGAGCCTGGGTGTTGGCACTCCCAGCTCAGGAGGCAGGGGGTGGTACCCGAGGGCAGGCTGATGTGGCTGCTGCCTTCCCGCAACTTGAGCAGGCGGCTGCGCTTGAAGTTGCCCTTGCGCTTTCGGACCCGGGGCTTCTCCTGGCTAAGCTGGCACATAAGCAGGTGGAGCTCGCGCTCCACGATGTCCATCTCGCGCTCCGCCAGCTCCTGCTCGCGCCGCCGTAGCTGCTCCTCCTGGAAGCGCTGCTCCTGCGCCGCGCGCAGCAGCTCCTCCTCCCGGCTGCGCAGCTCCTGGAGGAGTGGGGGGCTCAGCCTCTGCAGCCACCATGCGCCTGGCACTGCGGGTCCCCTGGGCGTGTGCACCAGGGCATCTTGCTATGGGACACAGTGGGTTCCCATTCCCACTCACACCTTACAATCCAAGGTGCGTGCCAGGGCAGGGGCCTGCATTAGGCCAAAAATGGGGTCCCTTTCCCTTTCCTCTTTTTTCTCCTTGGCAAGCTAGGGATCCAGTATGCTAAGCAAGTGCTCTACCACTGAGCTACACTCTCAGTACTTTTTCTCTTTCTTTCCTCTTGCCTTCCTCTTTTGTTTTAATTTTTAGTTTTTCGGTCTTTTTGAGACAAGTTCTTGCTCTGCAGTTCAGGCTGGCCTTGAGCCCACTATGTAGCCCAGGCTGGCCTCGAACTTGCAACCATCCTCCTGCCCCAGCATCCCGACTGCTAGTTATGGCATGCACCACACCTGGCCAACACAAGAAGACCTAGCATGGACCCAAAGGCTGTGGTTCTAGGGCACGGGTGGTGGGCCTACGGCATCAGAACCCAGGGCTCCTGCTCCACCCTCCCACCTAGTCCTTCACCTTTTCCTTGGTCCTAAGGTCATCAAACATGTGCTGAATCTCCAGCTTCCAGTCTTCCTGCAGCGAATGGAAGGACTCCAGCGGCATCTGGAACAGGGCTGACTGCTCGATGACTTCAAGTTGCTTCAAGATGCTGCCGAAATCTGGCCTTCCATGCGGGTCAGGGTCCCAGCATTCTGGAGAGGAGGGGGGCAGATAATGGTGTGGGGGGTCAGGGGCTTATGTGGGGAGATCAGTGCACTGCAAGGAAGGCGGGGATTCTGGGAACTGTGGACAAACATCTTCCAGGGAGCCATAGTGAAGGAATTCAAAGTCAAGTTTTCAGCAACTTTAACTCAATGGAATGCTGAGACAAAGAATCTGTTCCATGGGGTGGGGCTGGTGGTGTAACACAGGTTTAGGCAGAAACCCCAAGGCCAAGGACTCCCAATAGGATGCCCTCAAGTGCTTAGGGCCTGGCCAGAGCCTGGCTGCAAATCCGTGGGGCCTCGTGGGAGGGAGTCTAGAGCTGGCCATGGGGTTCCAGCGTGTTCTCCCTCCTGAGTCTTTGGGTGGGGAGTAAAGGGGGAAGGCTGGGCCCAAGAGCTCCTGCCACCCAAAGCTGAGCCTACCCTTTCCATGGGGCCCTGGCTCACCCTCCAGTAGGCGGGCAAAGGGCTCGGGGCACGTGGAGGGGATGGGCAACGTCAGCTTGTTCATAGCTACGCCATACGCCACAGCCAAGGCGTCGATTTCGCGGTAGGGGACCTCACCAGTCAGCAGCTCCCAGAGCAGCACCCCGAAGCTGCAGACAGGGGAGAGGCAGAGGTGATGCTGCAGCTCCCTCCCCGACCAACACACCTAAGTCCCAGCTCTGCAGCTCTCCTGCGGGGCCTCCTCACCAGGTGTTACAGTCCAAGCAACTGACTGACCTCCTGGGCCTGGTCCTGAGGCAGGGTAGGTGCAGGCCCTCTGATGGCTCCCCTTTGCTCTGCCCCTTTTCTTTAGCCCTAGCCTGGAAACCTCAAATGGATCCCCCATACCTGCTAGGCAGATCTACCCTTCTCAGCCCTGACCTTGGATGACCCTGAGAATCCAGCCTCTAACACTCAGCCCCTTTCCAACCCTGACTTCCTCTTCCAGCCATGTGGAATGGTTTGCTAAGACCTGTTCTTCCTGCCGCTGGCCCTTGCACATGCTTTTTCCTGGATGAATAAGTCTGTAAATCTTCACTCAGGCTGCCCTCTGCCAGGAAGCATTCCTCGATTCTCCAGCCTCTGAAACTCGGTGAGAGGCTGTTCCTCTACCTTCCTATAGAATCCACAGCACTTACCTCAAAAACCAAGTTAGCACTAATTGATACTTATAGGTACTTACTCTGGGCCAGGCACTGTTCTAGGCAACCCTTGATAATCCTCACAACAGCCCTGTAAGGCAGAAGGCATCGGTATGTCTACCATTTAATCCAAGGAGCAGGTGCAGGCTCAGAGAGGTTAAACTACTTGCCTGAGGCCACACAGCTGTAAGTGGTAGAGCCGCACCTGATCTCAGGTCTGCCTGCAGAGTGCCCTTCAAGGACATGCAACACCAGAGTGTGTGTCACTGTGCCACAGTCACCTGTGTGTGTATCTCCCCCAGTTAACCTTCTGGACCCTGATAACTATGCTGTGCAGGTTCTAATGTGCCACAGATCTCGGTTCTCTCCCAATATCCATTCCTGTATTTCTGTAATTTATTTACGCACCTGCTGTGTGCTAGGTACTGTCGTAGGTGGTGGAAGGAGACACAACTGTAGTCCTCATGCAGCTGACAGCCTCCCCTTCCTCCCCAGAGACAGCACTAGTGATGTGAGCTGGGCCAATGTTGCCTGAGATTACTTCCCATCCTTCTTTGAGGCTATTTCCATGACTACACTTCAGGCCAATGGGATGAAGAGCCATATGTGGGGGCAAGTGGTTCTACCAGGTGTTCTTGAAGAGGCACGCGTTTCCTCTTTTCCTTCTGATTGGAGTGTGGGCATAAAACCTGGAGCTCAAGTAGCCATTCTGGATCATGAAGTGAATTTGGGAATTAAGGCTACCCAAGGTGGAAGAGAACAGTGGTTTTCAACCGGAGATAGCATGATCCCTGCCATGTCCCTAGGGTGGGGTGTTCTGATTGTCACAGGGGCCAAGTAGTGTCACTGACATCTGGTGTCTGGGAGCCATAGATTTTTCTTTTTTGGTACTGGGAATGGAGCTCAGGACCTTGTGCTTGCCAGGCAGGTGCTGTGCTGCTAAGTTATATCCCCAGTCTGAGCTATAGGTGTTTCTTATGCTGAAAAGCAAGGGACAGTGCTTGCTTCTCAGCATAAGAAATACCTATTTCTTATGGTAATAAGGGGGAAACCCCAAGTCTGCTACACCCTTTTGAGGATGGGGATGGTGGTGCATGCCCACAACCCAAGCATCCTGGGAGGCTGAGGCAGAACAGCAAGTTCACACCCAGCCTGGGAAACTTATTTAGTGAGACCCTGACTCAAATAACAAAACAGGTCAGGACCATAGCTCCATGTACAGGCCCTGGAATCCATCTGGGGAGTGGGGGCAGGGAGAGCCTAAATTCTCGGTACTGGGGACAATTACATCCTGTGCTTTCCACGGGAACGAAAACTGCAGTCTTGTTTTGTTTGGGGTTTCTCTTTTGCAGCAGAAGTCGATAAGGTGCCCTAAGTGGATGCCTGATGTAAAGCTGCCCGGAACTTCTCCAAGGAGCTGTTCTGCTCGAGGGGGAACCCGAGACATCTTGTCTGATGGGTCTCGGACCCAAACTCATGAATTCCTTGGACAACGTGGAGCCTCAGCTGGGACAGAAGTCACAGCACAAAGGGAGACCTGGGTTTGGCTCTTCCCAAGTGAAGGTGCTGGGTTGCCTGTCAACTCCGTGGCTACTTCTGTCCTTTAGAATCCATTCTGCACCTCATAGCCAAGGGAGCTTTTAACACGCTCAATCAGATCACATTCATAAACCATTCATAACCCTTTCACTGCACTCAGAGTGAAACCAAGGCGCCTGCTTCCCCTAGGTCCTGCGGCGCCGCATAGCTGCTAGCCAGGCTGCTGCCACATGGGCTCTGGCTAACTCTCTGGACCGGAACACACCCATTCTCACCTCCACACTTCCTCTGCATCCCCCGATAGTGCAGCTGGTTCCTTGTTACTCAGAGGCCCTTACAGCACTTACTGTCTGCCTCCCAGCCCCATGCAATGTCTAACAGTTCTCACTGTCTTTTAATTTAATTGCAATTTTCATAATTTAAAAAATGGCTTCTTTTAGAACCACGTGTGATCCTCATGCCTGTAGTCCCAGCACTTGGGAGGCCGAGACAGGAGGATCACTGTGAGTGTACAGCTAGTCGGCGCTATCTAGCGAGACCCTGTCTCAATAAGCAAAAAAAAAGTTAAACAAAAATTTTTTTAAAAGATGGCTGTTAGTTTTTTGTGTATTTTATAAACTGATTCTTCCTGAGGGCAGGATCTCCACTTTTGTTCCTGGGATGACGTGCAGGGAGGTGAATGGCTGGCTGGCTGGCTGGCTCTAGAGGTTCTCATTTCCCCTGCTACCAGCAGACTCTATGTACTAATTGGGGTGGGCCAAGGGCCTCTTAGTGCTCACATCCTTGTCCTATCTTCATCCTCTTCCTCCTCATCTTAGTTCTTTTGCATTGCCTGGGCTGGGACCCACAGCCTTGTACATGCGAGGCAAGTGCTCTACCACGGGGCCACACCCAGCCCTGTCCTAGCTCTACAGTTTTTGAGCTTTTTCTCCTAGTTCAAGTCCCTCCTCAAGGTCATCTCTGCTGCCAGAGCTCCTTCACAGCTTAGGCAGTGCTCCCTTTCAGGGGCCCCTCTTCCAGGTCCCGATCTGACAGCCGTCCCGTCCTTCCCCCCTTCCTCCAGGCCCCCCCATCCCTGCCTCTCAGCACCTCCAAACATCACTGCTTTTGGAGAAGAGGGAGAGACGGATAACCTCCGGGGCCATCCAGGCGTAGGTTCCCGCGGCGCTCATTTTGGTGGTCTTGTGCCACTCGCGGGCCAGGCCAAAGTCTGTGATCTTGAGCACCGTATCTGCAAGGTTGTGGTTCTCGATGGCCTCCAGGATAAGGACTGGGAGTGGGAGGGAGAAAAAGATGGGTCACCCAGACCTGGGGGGCTGCAGCCCTGAGCATACTGGCCCTCTGTTCTGGCCCCCACTACCTCTGGGTGCCCCACGCTGGGGTAACTAGGTTTCAGCCTGGAACTCCAGGCAACCAAATTCCTGTCCTACCAGTTCCTTCCCCAAGGCCTCTGTTCTGCCAACTCCAACTTAAATTGTGGGGAATGCAACAAATGCCAAGAACCAATGGCCAAGGCCTGAATTTTCCTCAGTTCAGGCCTTGACTTCCTACCCAGCTTGGAAGTGGGTACTGCCAACCATGAGTAGAAAGGAAAATGTGGTTTTCCTTCTGTCTTTACCACCTTGGTGGTCTCCTGTAGGTGAGGGCCCTGATGCCACCTCTTCCTGTGTCCACACTCTGCCCAGTGACTTTGCAGCTCTTCCACTACCAAGGCAGAATGGGTTTTCCCATCTTCTGACTCTCAAATTGCCATAATATGATTTGCCTTGGCCAAGGATGAGGTGGACATGACAGGGCGTTACTTCCATACCTAGCCTATACGTGCCTCTGGGGCACCTGCCATCATGGTGACAACAAGCCTTGGTCAGGCAACTGGTCCAAGGAAGATGGAGAGACTTGGAGCAATGCCTCTCAGTGGAGCCCAGCTAACTGGCTTTACCTCCAGCTTGCCTGGAAGTGCACCAGCAGAGACAAGTGACTGCTGTGTTAAGACACTGAGTTCTGGGGCTGGGGAGATGGCTCAGTGGAATAAGCGCTTCTCTGGCAAGTGCAAGGGCCTGAGTTCAATCCCCGGTTCCGCAAAAAAAAAAAAAAAAAAAAAAAAAAAAGAAAAGACACTGAGTTCTCAAAATACTTTGTTATGCAGCATCATTGTGAAAACATTTGACTAATCCATTCCCCAAGCATACTGAATGGCTCCAGCTCACCTGCTGCCTTGGGTTATTACTAACCAGGATCACAGTCATAGCTAAGATTCATTGCAAGCTAAGTCCTTTACAAGAATGGACTTTCACACAACCTATTTTTGCTGACTAGCAAACTGAGGCTCAGAGGAGTCCCTTGGCTGAGATCACATGGCTAGGAGATGGCAGGACAAAGACCTTTCATCAGGGCCCAATGGCTTAGCTGGTATGCTATTTTAAGTTTTCTATCACCACCTCTCCTCTGTTAAATGGGGATGATGACATTTATCTCTTAGGGTTATACAGTAAAGATTTATTGCTGAGAGGCCATGGCAGGAGGATCAAAAGTTCAAGCCCAGCCTGGACAACCTAATGAGAGCTTGTCTCAAAATATAGTGGGGCCTCAGTTGACAAGTTAATTCCTTCCACAGTTCTGATCATAAACTGATTTGATCAAGAACTAAATCAAATTCATTGGTTAGGTTCAAGTTGACTTTCTAGAGCAATCTGATTCTATTCTCATCCAATTTGGTTTGCAACCAGAATCATAGAAAGAATTAAGTTTGTGAACTGAGATACCACTGTAAACAATAAAGAACACTGAGGGGCTTGCTAGATAGTTCAGAGGATTAAAGTGCCTGCTTAGGTAGATGCAGGAACTGGGGTTTGACCCCCCCATGTGCCATACCGGCCCCCCACGCGTGGTGGTGCATGCCTATAATCCCAGTGTTTGGGAGGCTGAAAACAGGAGGATCACTATAAGTCTGATCTGTGTAGTGAGACCCTGTACTAAATACAAACAAAAAAAAAAAAAGATAGAAAAAGAAAGGAAGGAATAAAAAAAAAAAAGAAACAATAAAGAGCACTGGAGAAATAGTTCAATGCTAAGGCTCTGGGGTCCAATCCCTAGTACAAAACAAACAACTCCACCTACCCTTTGTCCAAAATGTACTGATGACAGAAAAACTTGGTGTATGGATCATGCCATGAATTAGCAGGGTTGATTAGAGATAAAAAAGGAGCCTCAGCCTTCAGCAGGAGCATGCTGGTGGCCCCGCCTCCACTCACCAGCATCAGAAGCTGGAGTGTGGGCATCAGTGAAGGCCGGGGTCACCTACTTGCATCTGTCTTGCTTAGCCCCCCAGCCTGGACATAGTCTGGGGATGTAATGGGCACTTGATAGCTATCTGCTGAGTGACTGCCTGGCTCAGGAGGTGAGGATGACTCCGCCCTCTGCTCAAGGGGCTTACGTTTGCAGTTGGTGAAGACATGGCAACAAAGCATTTGGAAGGGTTCAAACAAATATGAAAGTATAGGCCTGGTAGGAATCAGAAGCAGATGCAACGTGAGTGCTGAGGGCAAAGGGAAACTCATGATTCTGAGCGTGAGTGTGAACCGCGTGAGGGCAGGGAACATGTTGGCCTCTTTTATTGTGGATCACTCTGGTTTTTAGCATGAGATCTATCCTTGCAAATAGCAAGTGAAAGAATGAAGGCAAATTAAACAAACAAAAAAAAGGTGAAGGGAGTGAGATGGGACAGAGCAAGATTGGGAAAGCTGGGAAGGTGGGCTCTTCCCCTGCTGTGCGCCTAGGATAGTGCCTGGCATTCTGGAACACATGAGTGATGAATGAATGAAATGTCTAGTTTTTGACTACTGCCAGGTAGAAACATATGTTGGTCTCTTAGTCCTAACATATGTTGGGTTCCTAACATAATAGGCGCTTGAGGAATATTGGCTCATGCTCCGAGATGCTCTTTGGTCTAGATATGAGTTCTGGGACACCTTCTCTTCTACGTGGCCCCATTATTGGACCAACCAACCAACCAACCAACCAACCAACCAACCAACTTTACAGACCCAGTGCTAGGACAGGCAGCTTGGATGTTTTTATAGAAGCCACATGTGTTTTTTTCCTCCTTCATCTTTTCCAGTTTGCCTCAGATGCCTAGCAGGACTCTAGGAAGTGTTCCTCAGCTAGAGACAATTCTGTCCCTCAAGTGACACATGGCAATGTCTGGAAACTTTTTCAGCTGCCATAGTCAGGGACAGAAGGCAGGAATGCTAATGGCATTTTGTAGGTACAGAACAAGGATGCTGCTATATAACCTAAAAGGCACAGGATAGTCCCCAACAACATCTAGCCACAAATGTTGACAGAGCCAGGGTTGAGAAACCCTAACTCCAGGTAGACAAGGTCATTTTTGTGTCTTCTAGCTCGACTCTGAAGGGCTGCGGTGACAGCTCAGTGGAATAAGCACCTGCATGGCAAGCTCAAGGTCCTGAGTTCAATTCCTGGTACCAAATAAAAATAAAAATAAACAACAACAAAACAAAAATGACAAACAAAAACACCCCCCAAAACTAGATGGACTCTGGCTTCATGATGGGAGGGCTGGCACCGTGCGGGTGTTCCCGGCATAGTCTGGGAGTCAGTTCAGTCCTTCCACTTTTCTCAGCCTTCTTTTCCACCTTGATGGCAGCAACGCCTGCCTCACTTGGCCCTGACCATACACAGCTGCCCCATCTCGCTCGAGGCACAGCACCATCTGCTACTCCTTCACCCTGTTTCCACCACCTGGGCTTGGCTTGGCAGAGCTCTGTGGAAGGAAGTTTTGGGGAGAGTACACCACTTACTGTTGATGGATTTGAGGTCCCGGTGGATGATGGGTACTGGGGCGTCGTTGTGTAGGTAGTTCATGCCCCGGGCCACCTGTACAGCCCAGTTGACCAGCACATGAGGGGGCACCCGGCGACCTGCCAGCACCCTGCTCAATGCCCCTCCCCGGGCATACTCCATCACCAGGCAGAGGTGAGGAGGGCTGAGGCAGGCGCCCCGCAGGGCAATGATGTTGGGGTGCTGCAGGGCTCCAAAAAGTCGGGCCTCCTGGCGCACCTGCTCCGCTGTCACTGCCGGGTCCCGTTCAGGGTCTAGGCGAGCGGCCTTGACAGCTACCTCCTCTCCGCGCCACAGGGCCCGGTAGACCTTGCCAAAGCCCCCGACACCGATGATCTCTTCTAGCTGCAGCTCGTGGAAGGGGATCTCCTGGGGCAGCTGGAGGCCCGCGGGTGTGGCGGGCACGGTGGGGGCCACGTAGTTGCTCGGGAAGACGCCCACACGGCCGCTGGGCAGCTGCCCGGTCCACCAGCCCTCATCGCCGGATACTGCACAGTCCTGGGAAAGCACCTGGACGCGGTCGCCCCTCCGCAGGGTCAGCTCCTCCTCGCCAACCGCCTCATAGTCAAACACCGCGGTCCAGACAGGCCCCGTGGGGGTCGTGCCCCATTCCTTGGCCGCCGCCCCCTCCTCCTCCTCCATGGGGGAGGGGCCGGGGGCTGCGGGAGGCCGCTTCACGCAGGCTGCCCGCGGGATGCAGAGGGCGGGCCCGGGCGGCCGGGATGGGGGGCTGTCCCTGCAGGCCCTAGGCGGCTTCTGGGGGCCATGGCTGCGGGGGGCTCCACTGGAGCAGAAAAAAACAAAAAATCTTAAAAAGGCAGGATTGGCTGTCCAGGCTGGGGGCGGTTCGGGAATGGGGCGGCAGGTTCACCTGTTTCCAACCCAAACGTCAGGGCGCTAAGCGCGTCTGGCCGCGCGGGGTCCGCAGGCGGGGGCCGAGGGCGAGGGCAGCAGGCAGCCGCCCCTCCTCGCGCCTCTCACCCCGCGCAGCTCCACCGGCGGCCCCCGGCTCCGCATCCCCGGGCCACGACCGCCGGGCTGGGCGGGGTGGCGTGGCCCCGGGGGCGGCCGCCCCGGTACGGGGTGGCGCGCCCCTCGACCTCCTCACGCGCGCGGCGCCTGGGCGGCCCCCATCCTTCGCCCCGGGCTTTCGGTGGGCCCCAGCCCCGGCCCCCGCCCGCGCCGCTTCCAGGGGCCGCCGGCAGTGGTGGACTGACGCGGTGCCCCCGCCGCGGTGTCGCCTGGGAGTTGTAGTCCTTAGCCGCGCGGCTCCGGGCCCTGTCCACCCCAGAACCTAGCTGTCACCTCGGCCTCAGTAGGGACCCTTCGCGGCCGAGGAAAGCCTCTGATGAAAAAAGCCTCGCCTCGGACCTTCGCTACCGCCCAGTGGATTGGGCGTTTGGGAGAGGAGACCAACGCTTCCCTCTGGCCCAGCACGGATCCCAACCCAGGGTAGGGCTGAGGGAATCGACGAGCTTAGCAAGGCGAAAAACATGGAGCTGAGCTAGTGGTGGTTATTTCCCGGAACTTCGAACGTAGGCACACAAGGTCCCCACTCCGGACGGTCCCTTGGGGAACCTCCCGATCTGCGATGCATGTCGGGAAATGTAGTCCTTCGAAGGAATCCGGCTTTTTGAGAAGTGAACCCTGAAATGCGCTTCAGTGAATGATGGCTCCAGCAAGCTGAGGGGAGGAGGCTAGCTGGTGTAAAGACCTGTGCAATGTAGATAGAGCTAGCTAATGTGTTTATGGCACTTGAGGATGTCATAGCCACGTCTGCTTCCCCCGCAGTTAAGTTCTGCAGAAGCCATCCTATCATAATGTCACTTTTCATTTTGAGGGATTTAGTACACATCTTACGCGATTCTGGTCTGGAGACAGTAACTTTTTTTTTTGCTTGTTTGAGACAGAGTCTTGCTGTGCAATTCAGGCTGGTCTTCAACTTCCAGGTTGGCCTCGAACTCGCAGTGATCTTTCTGCCTCAGCCTCCTGGGAGTGTTGGGATTACCGGATGCCCCATCATGGCCGGCAGTAACTTTTGATTAAAACCATATTCATTGGAATTTAAAATGTGATTCAAAGTGTACTATTCTTAATTAGTCTGCTATTTTGATGTAGGAGGAATCTTGTTTCAATTTCTTCATCTGCACTGACAGATTTGCCATGTGGCATTACATGGTAACAAGCACAGTGACCCTTACACCAGTAAATCAACTAGTTTATCTGAAGGGAGACATTTCTCTGGATTTTCAGGTAGTCTGTCTTTCCTTTTTTTTTTTTTTTTCTTCTGGAACCAGGGCCCTTGAGCTTGCCAGGCAGGTGCTTACACCGCCAAGCTACCACCCCAGCACCCCATTGAACTATATCTCTAGCCCTTTTCATTTTTTATTCTGAGATAAGGACTCACTAAGTTGCCAAGGCTGGACTAGAACCTGCTATCCTCCTACCTCTGCCTCTGGAATAGCCGGTTTGAAGGTGTGCAACAGCACACCCAGCCCTCCTGAGCACAAGCCCCTTCCTTGCCCCTTCCCCCATGGGGCTTGGAATACACCTTGTATGTAGCCCAGGCTGACATCACACTTGAGGTAATCCTCCTGCCTCAGCCTCCTGAGTGCTGGAATTATAGGCGTGTACCACCACTCCTAGCTTTATTTAGTTATTTATGATTGGGATATTATTTATTATTTTCATGCTATTGCTTTTTTTTTTGTTTTTAATGATGTGTTTCTATTGCTATGTTTGCAGTGGCTTTTTATCACAGTAAGAACAGCCTGCTGGCCCGTGCCCTCCCCAGCCCTGCCCCTTGCCTTAAGTCTCCATGTAGGGGATCCTTGGGGGCCACTTGGCTGTTTGGGGCTTGATGAAACAGGGATGTGAGTTAAAGCTGTTACAAGAAAGACTTGAGATGCGGAAGCTATTGTGTTCTGGTTTTTTTTTTTTTTAATGCTGAGCTAGGATTTGACTGCTTTGTTGAACTCATTCTTAGCTATTTTGGAAGCGCTTTATAGATACTACCCACTTTTCTAGCTAGATATTGGCCCAAAAAATCACTGTTCAAGCTGGGTGAGGGGGTTCATGCCTGTGATGCCAGCACTGGGGGGGGGGGCTGAAGCAGGAGGATCATTGGGAGTTCGAAACCAGGCTGAGCTACAAAGTGGGCTCAAGGCCAGCCTGAACTGCGTAGTGAGACCCTGTCTTAAAAAGACAAAAAACAAAAAAATCACTGTTTAGTTTTCCCAATCTTTCTCTCACTCTCTCCCTTTGGCTGAGAGTTTCAGTGCAATATTGAATGGCAGTGGTATGAACGGTAATTCTTTTCTCACTCTAGCCTTTTAAAGGAATAATCCTAAAATGATATTATTAAGTATGCTATTTTCAGTAAGTTTCTTTCTTTTTTTTTTAGTACCAGGGATTGAACTCAGGACCTTGTGCTTACCAGGCAAGTGCTTATTCCATTGAGCTATCTCCCTGGCTTTTCAGTAAGTTTCTATAAGTCCTTTATCTCATTTATTATGTTCTGTTACTAATTTGCTAAGAGTTGAAAAGATGTTGAATTTTGTCAAATGTTTTCCACATTTATAAGGACTTTTTTTTTTCTCCTTGAATGCCTTCAGGGCACTTTTGCATGGCTGGAGTGTTGTGGGGATCGAACTACAGCAAACTGAGGCTGCCAGCATTGTGGAAGCAGCCACTTAAAGAACTGAGCTAGGGCTGGGCCCCCCTTTTTTCCACATTTATTAATGTGATTTGATAAGTTTTCTGGTATTATTATTGTTGTTGTTGTTATTATTATTATTATTGATTTTTGAGACATGGTCTTGCTATGTAGTTTAGGCTTATGTTTAACTCAGTATGTACCCCAGGCTGACCTGGAACGCATGGGGATCTTCCTGCCTCAGCCTCCTGCTGGCTAGGATTACAGGTGTGTGCCATCATGCCTGGCTGGTTGTCTGCTTTTAATTTGTTAATATGCAACATTTATTTATTTATTAATTATGTATTTAGTACAGTCTACAGGGTCTCACTATACAGATCTGACTTCTAGTGATCCTCCTGTTTTCAGCTTCCCAAGTGCTGAGATTACAGGTGCGTGCCACCACACCCAGTCTCAGTTGCAATCTCAGTGTGTCACAGGGGTAAGGCCAGCACTACATGCTGAGGATCGAACCCCAGTCCCTGCTCCTGCCTAAGCAGGTGCTTTAGTCTGCTGAGCTATCTGGTTGGCCCATTAATTTGTTGATGTGAGACTACCCTCATTCTCACTTTCACCAGCACCAATTTAATTTAATTTATTTATTTATTGTGGCTGGCTTAGCCCACCCTGGGGGTGGGACTGGCATGGCATGTGGTGCTGTGGTCCCTGCGCATTTACCTAAGCTTGCCTAATCAGTCGCTTTAGACAGTTGAGCTATCTTGCCAACCCTTTA
>NW_004524920.1:784706-788489 GCF_000260255.1 Octodon degus
CCTTGCAGCCCTCCTTTTTCTCTAATTTTGGTCTGCAAACTTAGATTGTTAACCATCCAGAAGACAAGCTTGTTGTTATTATCAAACAACTTAGGCTGTTAAGCTTAACCTCACTATCTGTCTGCATATCAAACATCTTAGGCATACTATGGAACAGGTATTTTTCATCAAGTATTGATATGTTGAACTTTATGTCCCTACCTGCGTTTGTTTTAATAAATGGAATTGGCCTATAGTTTTCTTTCTCATGCTGTTTGCCCACTTGGGGCACTGGGGCAGTGCTGCCTTTGCTCTAAGAGCTGGAGAACCATGTGCTTATTCCTGTCACCTGGAATCACTATGAAATGTTGGAGCGATGTGTTTTGCCCATTTGGTAGAACTTGACTATAAAGTTGCCCATGCCGGTGCTTTTTTTCTTTCTTTCTTTCTTTCTTTCTTTCTTTCTTTCTTTCTTTCTTTCTTTCTTTCTTTCTTTTTTCTCCATTTTTTTGAGACAGGATCTTGTTATGAGCTCAGTCTGGCCTTTTGTAGCCCAGGATGGTCTTGAACTCATAACCATCCTCCTGCCTCAGCCCGTAGAGTGCTGGGATTACAGGTGTGTGCCACCACGCCCAGCCCATCTCTCATTTTTTGTGTTTCCTGGTTGTTTCCAAGTACAGCATTACGTACGGTGCATCATACTTGGTAATGAGGATAAATGACTGTTACTGGCTTATTCTGTCTGTCTGTCTGTCTTTTTCTTTCAGTACTGGTGGCTGAACTCTGGGTGCTGTACTACCAAGCTACACTCTAGCCCTATTTATTTTTTTATTTTGAGACAGGGTCTCATTAAATTGCCCAGGCTGGCCTTGAACTTGCGATCTTCCTGCCTCTGTTTCACTGAGTAGCTGGGGTTACGGATGTGTGCCACTGTGTGTGGCTTGGTTTATGTATTTACTATGTTGTGCTATTTTTTTTTTATCATTACTTTGGAGTATATGTCTGTGTACTTAGTTTTTTAAAGTTATTGTAACACAACCTGAGGCCAGTGCCCCAGGAGGGACTTGAGAAGACAGGGCTGTCATCATAGAAGGTGACAGTTCCATGCATGTTAGGGTTCTGAAGACCTTGCAGTGGGACAAGATGAGGAGGTAGAAGACTGATGTCCAGTATCCTCACCCTATTTAGGCCAGAGTTAATGTATGTTTTTTAACAAAAAAAGGAAAAAAAGGGGGAGGATGCTGGGGAGATAGCTCAGCAGTCTAAGCACCTGCCTGGCAAGCACAAGGATTTGGGTTCGATCCCCAGGACCGCATTCAGTGCTGGCCCCAGAACCCTGAATGCCAGCACTGAAACCAGGCATAGTGGTGCATGCCTGTAATCCCAGCACTGGGGAGGCTGAGACAGGAGGATCACAATGAGTCCAAGCTGTGTAGTGAGACCCTGAGCCAACTAAATAAATAAAAAAAAATTAAAAAAGAAAACATATATAGAATAATGATATAAAGAAAGAAAAATTTTAAAAATAAACAAAAGGGGGCCAGGGAGATGGCTTAGTGGAGTAAGTGCTTCCCTGGCAAGCGCAAGGGCCTGAGTTCAATCCCAGGTTCAGAAAAAAAAAAAAGAAAAAGAAAAAAAAGAAATGAGTAAAAATAAAAATGCACACTTCAGGAGAACAAAGATAAGACGTAATAGCTGGACACACTGGCACACCGAAGCAGGAGAAGGCCTAGGCTGAGCCCAACCTGGGTAGCTTAGTGACTTAACAAGACACCATCTCAAAATTTAACTAATTAAATAAAAAGGGCCAATAGGTTAGTGGAAAGGCCCCAGATGGCTTAATGTCCACCAGAGGAGGGAGGGAGGGAGGGAGGATAAAGAATATTTTTGTAGAGATGTACAATATGCTTGCATTTTATGCTAAGTGTTATTATGAATCAAAAGGTAAAAAATTTGAAAGTATAGGGCTGGTGAGATAGCTCAGCGCACTAAGCACCCAGTAAGTCAGGCGCAGGAACTAGGGTTTGATCCCTGGCACCACATGCCGTGCCGGGTGCACTAAGCCACCTAGACCGGATGTGGTGGCACACCCCTGTAATCCCAGCACTGGGGAGCCTGAAAACAGGAGGGTCACAATGAGTCTGAGCTGCGTAGCGAGACCCTGTACCAAATACATAAATTAAAAAAAAAAACCTTAAAAGTATATAGTTATGGTAAGCTAAAGTTAATTAATTAATTTGGCAGTGGGAATTGAACTCAGGACCTCATGCTTGTGGTACTGTGCGACTCAGCCATATCCCCAGCCCTCTAGGTGTTTTTTAAAGAAGTATGTTCTCAGGCAAGGAGAATCACAAATTGGAGTCCAGGCTGGGTAACTATCCAAGAGCTTGTTTTAAAAAGGGAGGAGGAGCAAGGACTGGGGACGTAGCTCAGTATGAAGATGCAGTATCATACACACACACACACACACACACACACACGCTGCATTTACAACCAGTCCTTGCCAGGTCACGTATGAAGTTAGCGTCTGAATCTTCATGTTGATAGTAATGTGCTGAACACAACTGTCCCACAGTAGTATGTCACGTGGCCTGGACGGGAACCTGGAATCCTCAGATACAGAATGAACCCTAAGCCAAAGTGAGGCTGATGGATTTCCCCTTGGGGATTCCCCTGTTGGTGGATACTGGGCAGCGCCTGCTCCTTGAACAAGTTGCGTGAGTCTGGTTTTCTATCCGTCTTTCCATCAGAATACACACTGCTCTGCACTGTGCGCCACGCCCCAGCAGGGTGGGAAGGGAAACTCTGCTTCCCCTGAATTCCCTCTTCCTCTCCTCACCCACTCCCTGGCTTCAGAGATCGAGGCTGTTCTCAGAAACGAATGCCTGCAGTCCGGAACACTACCATTTGATTTCTCTTTTTGATCTCATTGAGGCGCCCTGTGTTTCTTTCAACAGGGCCTCATCAGAGAGGAAAGCCGTAGGTGTCTGGGCTCCCACCCTTTCCTACTCTCTGTCATTGCATTAGAAAGCTAGCCATCCTGTAGTAATTGTGCCTGTTCATTTAAAGCATCGTTGTGTCCTGCTGCTAGCTTTCACAGACAACAAACACATTCGCTCATTTGTCCGAAATGGTATGATTCCTCTTGAGCAGAGAACCCCAAGGTGTGGATAATATCCTAAAACAAGGGAATGTCTGTTATGAGCTGAATCATGCCCTTGCCCTCCAGAGATGCCTGGAGACAGGGCTGTTAGAGAACACCTAAGAGGGGGTTGGAGAGATAGCACAGTAGAATAAGTGCTTGACTGGCAAGCACAAGAGCCTGAGTTCAATCCCCAGTTCCACCAAAATAATAATAATAAAAAAAGAGTGACTGGAGAATATCTAAGATAAGGCTGCTAGGATTCATTCTCATCCAATCTTTTTTTTTTTTGTATTTTAGGGAAGGGTCTACAGGGTGCTCAGGGTCTCACTACTAGATTGGACTCATAGTGATCCACCTGTTTACAGCATGTGGGGGGCCTGGCAGGGGATTGAACTCCTGGCCCCTGCACCTGCTTGCAGGTGCTTTAATCTGCTGAGCTATTTGGCCAGCCCTTCATCCTAATCCAATCTGTCCTAATCCAATCCAACTGGTGTCTTATCATCCAATCTGTCCTAATCCAATCCAACTGGTGTCTTATCAAAAGAAGAAACTTAGGCCTGGGTTTGTAGCTCAGTGGTAGAGGGCTGGCTGAGAGGAAGGGAGGGAGAGGGAAAGAGAGAGAGAGGGAAGGAGAGAGAGAGAGAGAGAGAGAGAGAGAG
>NW_004524920.1:788614-809362 GCF_000260255.1 Octodon degus
TTTTTTTTTTTTTTGTATTTTAGGGAAGGGTCTACAGGATGTTCAGAGAGGGAGGGAAGGAGGGAGAGAGAGAAGCAACCATGTGAGGACACCGAGAAGGCGACCGTCTGCAAGTCCACAAGTCCCAGAGAGTCTTGGTGAGAGATCAACCTGGCAGCACCTTGGTCTTGGACTCCAGAACTGTGAGAAAATCCAGTGCTGCTCCTGAAGCTGCCTATGCTGTGGAACCTTCTTACGGCAGCCTGAGCAGACGCACACAGCCTCCAGCGCTACAATTAGAGATGCTGGTTCAGCCTGGAGGGAGCAACTGTGGTGTGACACGGGGTGGAGGTGCAGTGCAGTGGGCTGGGTGGTGGTGGAGGGAGACCTTTTCTTGCAACCCCCCTGAAGTGCAGGCTGGTTTGATAGATGACTCAGGGAGCCAGGCCTGGGATGTGGTCCCCATCACTCGCCTGTGCTTGTCTCTTCGGGGTGTCATTTCCAAATGTTGCAAGTCCTTCTGCTCAGGAATGAGTCTGAGGACAGGCAGTGCCCATCGCCTGAGACTCCTGGCTTTTGAAGAAGCCTGTGTAGGGATGTGGTAGCAGAAAATGCTCCTGCCCCCAACACACGTCAGTTTCTTCATTGCCCAGGTGATAGTTCCTGTTTCAGGTCCAGCTGCTTCTGGTCTCTCTCTCTAGAAACAGCTGGTCACTGTGATGCACATTGTATAAACCCATCCCCAACCAATAAGCCACTCGGCCTCCGTACTTCCTGCTTGCTTATCCCGTCTAAGCCCTAGACCATCAGAGATTAGGCCTAATATTTGGGAGTGATCCCGTTCAGTGCCTGTCCATGTAAATAAATCTGCCTCCAAATCCTGGGGGGTGTTTCGGTGTTTCTGTCCGCCATTGCCCTATGCGGGAGCCTCGGTTGGGCTGGCACTGAGATCATGGGGCTGTGCTGAGGAGGAGGGGTGGGGGGCTGTGTGAACAGGAGGAGCCAGGGAGGAAGGGAGGAGCGGACACTTGAATGCACCAAACTGCTTTCTCCTAGTAGGATTGGGGAGCAAGATTTTCTCTTGCCCTCGGAGCTGGGATGGAGACCGTGGCCTCGTACATGCTAGGCTGGGGCTCTGCCACTGAACTGTACCCCCAGCCCAGGCCCCCCATTTTATGAGGTCTAGGAGCACAGAGGGAATTGCAGGAAGAGAATAATGGCAGGTGGGTTGGGCACTCGTGGTGACCCAAGGGTGGTGCAGGTGTCTGGGCTTTCCGACCTCCTCTACATTTCTTTTCCTTTTTTTTTTTTTTTGCGGAACTGGGGATTGAACTCAGGCCCTTGCGCTTGCCAGGGAAGCGCTTATTCCACTGAGCCATCTCCCCAGCCCTACATTTCTTTATTAAGTCTGTGCTGTGGTCTGAATGTCTATGTCCCCTCCTATACATTCTGTGTTGAAGCCTAATCACCCTGATGTTGGTAGGAGGAGACTGGACTTTTTGCTGGTGGAATTATGTCATGAAGGCCACACCCTTATAGGAGAGGTCTTGAGCCAGGTGTGGTGGTGCATGCCTGTAATCCCAGCACTCAGGGAGGCAAAGGCAGGGAAGGGGCAATTGAGCCCAGTCTGGGTAACTTCGTAACTTTGTGAGACCTTGTCTCAGAAGTAATAGGCCAGAGCTGGGCATGGTGATGCTTGCCTGAAATCCCAGCACTTGGGAGACTGAGGCAGAAGGATCATTGTGAATTCAAGACCAGCCAGGGTTGCATAGTGAGCCCTAGCCCAGCCTGCACTGCATAGTGAAAATCTGTCTCAAAAATATAAATAAATAAATGGAATAAAGATGTTTCTCAGTGCAAAGCCCTCTTTTCAATCCCTAGTACATACTTCATGCATACATATGTGCATACATACATGCATTCATATGTTCTTACATACAAATAGCCCCAGAGTGTAATGGTGCCCTTATACCCCGAGAGGAGATATAGAAGGCACTGTCTATGAGGAACAGGCCCTCACCAGATACCAGATCTACTGGCACCTTAAACTTGGACTTCTAAGCCTCTAGAACCTTGAGCAATGCATTTCTGTTGTTTATAAATTAGCCAGCCTAAGATATTTTGTTATAGCAGCAGAAGCAGACTAGGACATCTAAAAAGCTAACAGTATTTATTTATTATTTAAAATTTTTTTCCATAATTTTATTGAGAAACAAATAGCCATGAGACAGTTTCAAACCAAACTGGTAGGATGGTTTCAATAATTAACACATTGCATACATTCTTCCTAGTGGTTAATTGCTGTACAAGATGTGGACTTCATAGTAATTATTTATTATTATTATTATTATTATTTTTGTATTTTAGGGAAGGGTCTACAGGGTGTTCAGGGTCTCACTGCTAGATTGGACTCTAGTGATCTGCCTGTACAGCCTCCCAAGAGCTGGGATTACAGGCCTTTGTCACCATGCCCAGTCTCAATTGCTGTCTCAGTGCACCCTGGGGGCGGGGCCAGCACGGCAGGCCTGGGGATCGAACCCCTAGCCCCTGCACCTGCTTGCAGGCATTTTAATCCGCTGAGCTATTTGGCCGGCCCTAGTAATTATTACTAATTATTACATCTATTAATTACTAATAGACATCATTTATAAATTATGAACCATAGCATCTTATAATAAAGAATATATTTTTTCTTGCAGCCTTTGCATAGCAGGCTCATTTTCAAATTGAACCTATATTTACTGTGCAGGGTCCCCCAGATCACCCCAAACCCCCAGCGGCTTGGAGTCTGGGTGGGTTACCTGTGCTGCTTCAGAGGTGGCAGCAGAGGGCGCTGTGGGTGCCCGCGAGCTGCAAGCCTGCTCCAGCCCAAGGCCTCAGTGAGGAGGGAGAGAGACGGGGTAAGGTGACGTAAAAGCTGCTCTGTGCCCGGGAAGCCGAGAAGCAGTGCCCAGTGAAGGGGGCAGCAGCAATGGGCAGACGGACGCAGCCAGCGGAGGCCTTGCTAGGCAGGGCTTTTTAGGAAAGGTTGGGGATTTTAACCCTTCCTTGGTAAGGGGCTGCCAGGCAGAGCTGGAGTCCTCATACCCCGCATGCTGGGTGGATGCGGTGACTCCTCGGCAGATCTCGAGGCTCTGGATGTTCTAAGGGATCTTAACATGGGTGTGAGTGAGGGGATGGGATGAATAAAACATCGTTTCAGCCTCTCCAGGACTGGGATTACAGGTGTGCATCACCATGCTGAGCTATCTTGCTGACCCTGATGGGGTAGATTTCGGGGAGGCCCTACCATTGCATGGCATCAGACTCAAAATAATTTAGACTCTTTTTTTTTGCGTTACTGGGAGTTGAACTCAGGACCCTGCACTTGCCAGGCAAGTGCTTATTCTACTGAGCTATCTCCACAGCTCACAATAAGTTAGAGCAGGGATGGTAGGAATATGTTGAAACAGCACTGGGTGCGGAGGTGTGGCAGACTGTATTATTGTCCACAGGAGTTGCTGTCCCTCCTGAAAGGTTCCCCACAGGTGGTAGACCTGGGTCACTGAACCAAGAATATGTCACTCTGACCTCTTCCAGGATGTGGGCAGCTTGTCACTGGGCCCAGGATGGCAGCATGGAGCTGAGCCCAGACCAGGGAAGTTATGGGATGAAGACCAAGCTCGCCACAGTGGGGGTGACTGACATGGTGCATGACTAGCTAGCCACTGGGGTGGAACTGTACGTGCCCCTAACCCTCTACCCAATTTGTATGTTGACTCCCTAAACCCAGTATCTGAAAACTGAGATCAGTATTTAAAGATAGCCTTTTTTTTTTTTTTTTGGCACTCAGAATACAACTCAGGACCTTACACTTGCCAGACAGGCACTGTGCCACTGAATTATATCCCTGGTCTAGAGATAGGATCTTTACAGAGCTACCAGATTTAGTTGCCTTGTTTTTTTTTTTTTTTTTTCTCATTTTACTGTATTTTTTTGGTTGAATTGTTTTTTTTTAGGGAGGTTTATTTTTTGTTTTTGATGTTAAGGACCGAACCCAGGGCTTCCAGCTTGCTAGGCAAGCATTCTACCGCTGAGCCAAATCCCCAGCCCCTGGAGCTATCAGATTTAAATGAAATCTTTAGTGTAGGCCCTAATCCAATGACTGGTACCTTTATTGTTTGTTTTGTAGTACTGTGGCTTTTACACTGAGCTACATCCCAAGTGCCTTTTTAAAATTTTGTTTATTTTGAGTCAGGCTCTTGCTAAGTCACTAAGTTGCCCAGGCTGGGCTCAAACTTACAATCCTCCTGCTTCGGCCTCCCCGTGTGCTGGAATTATAGGTGTGCACCACTGGACCCATCTATCGCACTAGTGACTGATGCCCTTATAAGAAGGGTTTGGACACAAGAGTGGCCTGGAGCAGATCCCTCCCTCACAGCCCTCAGAAGGAACCTGCCCACGCCTTGACTTTGGAGTTCTGGCCTCCAGGACCAGCTGTGAGAGCCACTCCGTGCATGCGCGGTGCGTTGACACAGCAGTCCCTGCTCACTAGCACCCCGGCTGAGGTGCACTGCAAGCCAAGTGACCATCCTGCACTCGGAGCTGCTCCTTTTTCCTTGGTATCAGCTCTTTTTTTTTTTTGCGGAACCGGGGATTGAACTCAGGCCCTTGCGCTTGCCAGGGAAGCGCTTATTCCACTGAGCCATCTCCCCAGCCCCTCTGGGTATCAGCTCTTGCCAAGGAATGCAAGAGGGATCTTCTCCTTTCACAATAAATCAGTCTGGGCACAGAGGGCACTGTAGGCCACAGTCCTGCTGGCCGCAAGGGTTCAAGGCTTCCTGTAAGGGTGGTCTGTCCGTGCATCACTACTGTCTCAGTCTGTTTTCTATTGTTATAATAAAATTCCTGAGGCTGGGTAATTTAGAAAGGAGAGGTTTACACAGCTCAGAGTTCTGGAGATTCAAGGGCCTGACACCAGCACTGGCTCAGCTTCAGGGAGAAGCTCGTGGTAGGTGACACTGCAGTGGTGGAATGTGGAGAGAGGAGCCAGTGTGGGATTCAGAGAGAGGCTTTCTCCTTTCTAACAACCCTTTTGGCTGGGCATGGAAGTGCACACCTGTCATCTCAGCACTCTGGGAAGCTAAGACAGGAGAATCACAAGTTCAAATCCAGCCTGGGAAACATAGCAACTTAGTGAGACCCTGTGTCAAAGCGTGTGCTCATGCGCGCACGCACACACACACACACACACACACACACACACACACCATCACCACCACCAAACAGACAATGGTTGTTGTTTGGTCCCCAGCCCAACCAAAAGAATATGTCCTTCTGTTGAAAAGTTACTGGGGTCCCCTGAGAACTACATGTCTTCTGAGGCTGATGTCCCCCAAGATCTGAGGATTCCTAATAAGCCCCCTTTTAAAGGTACCTCCACTTCTAGGTATCACCACGCTGAGGACCAAGCTTCCAACACATGAACACTTGGGGAACAAACCTCATGCAAGTCCTGGCCATATCAAAGCCACAAGAGGGCCAGGGGAGGCCCTGCAGGTCACACAGCCTGCAACTGTATGCGCTGGGGAAAGAAAGAGGGTAGCAGGGCTGCAGATCAAGTGCTAGAGCAGAGGCAGCTTCACCTATCGTGTGTTTTACATTTTTTAAAAATCATTACTTATTTATTTCTTTGTTATAAGATCTTGCTATGCAGCTCAGCTTGAACTGGTAGTGATCCTCCTGTCTCAGCCTCCCCAGTGCTGGGATTGCAAGCATGTATCACCATGCTAGGTGTTGGTGGCCGGCTTCACATGGGGCTGGGATGAAACATGGTACCAGGGATCGAACATGGGTCCTTGCCCTTGCCAGGCAGGTGCTTAGACTGCTGAGCTATCTCCCCAGCCTGCATGTGCTTTTATTTTATTTATTTGAAATACAGTCTTGCTATGTAGCCCGGGCTCGTCTCAAACTCATGGCAATCCTTCTACCTGGGTTTCCCAAGTGTTGGGATTACAGCCATGAACTACCATGGTTGAAAGAGAGAGGGGAAGAGAGAGAAGAGGGGAGAGAGAGAGAAAGAGAGAGATCTGAGAGACACAGAGACACAGAGACACAGAGAGACAGAGATAGAGACACAGACCCAGAGACCCAAATCACTTTCTCAACCACACAATTGCACAAGCTTGGGGCTGGGGAGATAGCTCAGTGGAATAAGCGCTTCTCTGGCAAGTGCAAGGGCCCGAGTTCAATCCCCGGTTCTGCCAAAATAAATAAATAAATACCTCCTTATACAGCAATTAACCACTAAGAAGAATATATGCAGTGTGTTATTTGTTGAAACTGTACTTCCAATTTGATTTGAAACTGTCTCATTGCTATCTGTTTATCAATAAAATTTTCAAATATAAAAAGAAAAAACAAAAAAACAATTGCACAAGCTTAATGGCCTATTGACTTATTTAGTGGTACTGCGATGGCACTCAGAGCATTCCCACTGAGCTACATCGCCAACACTTTTTTGTTTCTTATTTTGAGACACTGGGTTCAAACTGCGATGCTCCCGCCTCATCCTCTAAGAGTGCTGGGATCACAGGTGCATGCCTCATGCTCAGCTTTAATGGCCTTTAATGTTAAAGAAAAACTTAGTAAAGTTTCTTTTTTCTTATCTGATCTGATTTTATAAATCATCTCTAGTTTTCCAACCAACATATGCTTTTCATTTATAGAATTCAGTTAAAGCTGTTTAAAGCCATAAGAAGAATTCTTCTATAAATATCTTTACAGGAAAGAAACTTCACATGTTTCACTAGCACTGGGAATGTTCTTTCTTTCTTTTTTTCTCCTTAGGTGTCAGAAATTCTAGAACAGTAAATACTGTGTAATTCAAAAATACATTTGCTTTGAGATTTTCTTTGCCTTCAAATGCAGCTAACATTTAACCAATTGGAAACTAATTTCTATTCTTAAAAGGGAAGCGCATATTCTGATTGTGTTTTTGGGACTCATATATTCAATGCATAGATCTTGAGAATATGATTTGCTTTAGGAAATCCAAAGACTTATACATTTCTGGTATGTAAAGCTCAGCAGAGGAGCCTGGGCTGAAAGTGGAGCTAGCTTCGAAGGGCCTTTTATGCTGCATTAAAAGCCGAAATGTCTGCAGGGAAAGGGGAAATAAAAAGCCCTCACACGTGACGTGTATGTAGCAAATTTCCATAATAAATGTATTCATTATGAATTTAAAACATGTACTAGCTGGGCAGGGTGGTGTACTCAGGAGGGTGAGGGAGGATGGATGTTGAGACCAGCCTGGGCTACAAAGTGAGCTCAAGGCCAGCCTGAACTGCGTAGTGAGACCCTTCTCAAAAACAAAACAAAACAAAAAACTAATTAAAAAAATTCTGACATTTCACCTGGGCACTGTGGTAAATACTGGTAGTCTCAGTACTGAGTGAGACTGAGGCAGGAGAATTCCAAGTTCACGGCTCACCTGGGCAACTACCTTAGCAAAATGGAGGGAGAGGCAAAATGGAAAAGAACTGAATGTGGACTCCCTGTGGTAAGTGTGACTATTCCCTACTGCAAATGTGCACGCATGACAATTGTAAAAATCAAAAAAATGGCTGGGGAGATAGCTCAGTGGCTTAAGTGCCTGCCTGGCAAGCGCAAGGTCCTGAGTTCGATCCCCAGTACCTAAAAAAATAAATAAAACAGAAACAGAAGGCTGTGAACGTAGCTCAGTGTGAGGGCCCCAGAGTTAATCCCTAGCATTGCAATACAAAAAAAAAAAAAAAAGTCAGAAGAGCTTTGATGCTGTTGTCTCCCAGCTCCAAGTGAGCCTACCTTCCCCTGTGCTGTGTGCTGGGGCAGGGAAACCACAGTTCCCTTAGTCCAATGTCACGTGTTTCTGCCTTAGATTCTGACCAGCGGATTTGCTAGGAGACTGCAGATCTAGGCAGTTCACCCCTTTGTCCAGGGCTTTCCCACTTCGGCACTTGGAGTGCTGTCTTGGAGCCCTCCCAGGGTGGCCGCGGGAAGCCTTGCTCCTGCCAGTCCGCCTGCTGTTGGTGTGTGTTACCCTGGCAACTGTGCTTCACAAAGGCACCAGCAGTAGCTGAATCTCCTGTGTAGTTTTTTAACTTGAAAAACCAGATGCATCTGAAACATGGGATCAGCCAGTGCCCCTTCTTCATGGCCTTTGACTTCAGCTCCAGGAGTGATTGTTCTTCCAATCCTGCTACTTCTATAAGAACAGTGTTCTTAAAGAATGGTCCACCAAGCACACCAGCAGTAGTCTGAAGGCCTAAAAGTTTGTTGAACATGCAAATGTGCTGTTTAACCTGGCACCCTGGGAGGCTGAGGCAGGAGGATTGCAAATTCAAGTCTAGACCCGGCAACTTAGCAACGTACAAGACCTTATCTCAAAATTTAAAAAAATTAGACTGGGCATGGTGTTGTGCGCTTGTAATCCCAGCTTTTGGGAGGCTGAACACAGGCAGATCACTGAGTCCAGTCTACGTAGTGAGACGCTGTAGGCCCTGTACTAAATACAAAAACAAAACATAAAAATAAAGAAGGACTAAGGATGTGGCTCGGTGTGAAGGCCCTGGGTTTAATCCCCAGTATGGGGGTGGGGAGTAGGGACCTGCCATGTCTGAGTGTTAGAGAGTCACAGAAAGGATAAGTTATTTTATTTTATTTTTTAAAAATGTACTTAGTACATGATCTATAGGCTTTCACTACACAGATTAGACTTATAGTGATCCTCCTGTTTTCAGCCTCCCAAGCACTGGGATTACAGGCGTGTGTCACCATGCCTAGTCTCAGTCACAGTCTCAGTGTGTCCTAGGGGCAGGGCCAGCATGGCACGCTGGGGATCGAACCCTGGTAGTTGTGCCTGCCTAAGCAGGTGCTTTAATCTGCTGAGCTATCTGGCCAGCCCTGGGTTAGCTATTTGGTCAAGAGGTCACAGAGCTACCGTAGTACACGAGGGAGTTAGGACCTGAATCTGTACATTCTGGACCTAAAATTACTGTGCTCCTCGCCCACTTGCCTCTTACATTATCTATCATGTGAACAACATGGTCCACATTTGATCTGACTGTTACGGTGACTTTTTTTTTTTTTTTTTTTTTCGGAATAGGGAATTGAACACAGGCCCTTCTGCTTGCCAGGCAAGCACTTATTCTACTGATATATCTGCCCAGCCCCCCATAAATTATTTGTAGTAGATTTTTTTTTCTTTTTTGGTGGAACCAGGGATTGAACTCAGGCCCTTGCATTTGCCAGGCAGGTGTTTACTGTACTGAGCTATCTCCCCCTGACTATTATCTTGTAAGTGGACAGCAGTGAAGTATTCCCCTGAGGGGTGTGTTAGTCTGTGTTCCATTGCTGTGACAAATACCTGAGATCATCGGCTCTCCAGGAGGAAAGATTTCTTTGCCACAGTCTTTACGGCTTTCGAGGTTCAGTCCGTGGTCACTTGGTCCCACAGCTTTGAGCCTGTGGTGCGGCGGTGTTGTGGCCAGGAGTGCGGTGCAGCAATCCACTCACCACGGGACAGCCTGGGAAATGGCTGGCGGGGCTCCTACAATCCCTGGGGAGGCCACCCCATTCACCTAGCCTCTCCCACTATGCCCTTCCTCTTTTATTTGTAGTCTTTAATTTGTTTATTTATTTATTTGATACAGAGTCTCACTACACAGTTGGGATTCATAGTGTTCTTCCTGTCTCAGCCTCCCCAGCACTGGGATTACAGGCGTACACCACCACACCAGATTTCAGCGCTGGTGCTCCGGGTTCCAGGCTGGCATGGCATGCCGTACTAAGGATCAAACTCGGGTCCTTGCGCTTGCCATGTAGGTGCTTAGACCACTGAGCTATCTCCCCGGCCTGGCCCTTCCTCTTAAATCCTCTACCACTTCCCAGTGGCACCAAGTTGGAGGCCCACTCTTTAATATATGGGCCCAACTATATCAAGGGTACATTTAGAAACTCCCAGCATGCGTGTGACACATAGAGAATGATTTTTTTCTTGACCTAAGTCTGTTTATTAACAAGCTAGAAACAAGAAGCAGGGGCTGGAGAGATGGCTCAGTAGAATAAGCGCTTCCCTGGCAAGTGCAAGGGTCTGAGTTCAATCCCCGGTTCCGCAAAAAAAAAAAAAAAAAAAACAAAAAAAAAAAACCTTACCTTATGGTTATGCTCTAGGAGTGCCTGTTACACCCATCAGTAAGAGGGCTCCTTTTATATTTCAATTGAAATGAACATAAGTAGAAATGAGTAATTTCCTTTTATGTAGTAGCAAAAAGAGTCAATAATCCTTTCAAGAAGGAGGCAATTTCATTTCCTCCCGACTTGGATTCACCGTAAACACGATCCACAAACGATATTGGAACCTCACCAACAGTGTAGTCCAGTTGCCTCGCTCCAGCGATCATGTCCGTCTGGAAGGCAGCCGAGAGACACTTCTTTCTATTAACTTCTGTACAACTTCTTTTTTGAATAATCTGACGCTTCCTGCTAAATCACATGCTCCTGGTCTCAGCAAACTCCGAGTTATAAAATTGGCCCCACGGCTGATCATTTTTGTTTTCAAATCCCAGCCATGTACACCTCCATTTCCTTTGTAGCCAGTTCCGGAGACAATATCAAAATTACCTTCCCTTTGCTTTCTAGTGAATTCAGGAATAAATTTTGGATGGTGGGAGAGGTCAGCATCTATGATAATTGTGTAGTTTCCTGTGGCGTGCTTCATTCTGTGGCTATATGCAGTTCCGAGTCCCAATTTTTTCTCCCGTGGTCTTAGAAGAATTTTGTCTGATCCGTAGATCTTTCCAACTGTTCAGCTACCTCCCTTGTTCTATCTGGGCTTCCATCATCTATGATTATAATTTCATAGTTGAATCCCCTCTTGGAGAAGCTTTTCACCAGCAGCCATACCCCCTCGGTGACACTTACACACTTATTAATGCTCTGGCTGATTTCTTATCACAGAGTGCCTGACCCCCATCGACTGGGCCACCTCACCTAAAAGGGAAACCAGAACTCCACAAACCCAGCTTTACGCTTTCCACATCTGCGTACTTCCGTCTACGGTACACTCTGGGAGGTGGTAAATTTTTTTCCCCTGAAGGTTATTTTTATTTATTTTTATTTTATTTATTTATGTGTGTGTGTGGCCGAGCTGGCTGGCATGTGATGCTGGGAGAATTGGAACCGCTGTCCTTGCGCTTTGCTAAGCTTGTTCTAAGTAGGTGTTTTAAACCACCGAGCCATCTCACCAGCCCCGTCCCCTGAAGTTTAGATCTCCTTATTTGTGGATACTTTTCCTTAACAAACGCTTTACTTCTCTTTTATTAGAAACTGATTCATGGAATAAAAAACTTTTGGAAAAGCTGAGTAGTATATTTCTTTTTCTTTTTCTTTAAAAAAAAAAAAAAAAAAAAAAAAAACCAAACCCAGGAAGATCTTAAAAATAGAAATTCCTAAAATTCAGCTGAAAACCAAAGTGTGGTATTTTAAGGTGAACCGCTTGTGACCGCAGCCAAATCAAGAATAGAATTTGCCAGCCACCCAGCCGCTCCTCCGTGCCACCTCGCCCAGCCTCAACCTCTTCCCTCTTCCAAAATTAACCGGCAGCCTGACGTCCATAGTGATCTCCTCTGGGGTTTTGTTATTTTTTTCCCTATTTTTTTTTCCAGCCAGTGCTGGGAATGGATGCCAGTGGCCCTTGCGTGCCAGGCAAGTGCTGTACCAGCGTTACCTCCCAAGTACCAGTGTGGGGTTTCATAGCTGCATACAGTGTGTGAAGTCAGAGCAGGGCACTGGCGTATCCCTCACCTCGGATACAGCTCACTCTGCAGGCCAGGCTGGCCTTGAACTCACTGGGTAGCCCAGGTTGGCTTTGAACTTGAAGCAATCCTGCCTCAGCCTCCCTAGTGCTGGGATTACAGGCATAGAGCACCATACCTGGAAAGTTGTAAATATTTTTTCTCACTTTTGTCCTTGTAGCTTTTAGCTTGTATAGGGTGGTTTATTTATCTATTTATAATATGTAAAAGGTTTTCATCTTTGTCTGGTCATTTTTAAAAAATATTTTTATTAAAAAAATATTTTTATTTATTTATGTGTCCAGCTCAGCCCACCAAGGGGCAGGGATGGGTGGTATGTGGTACTGGGGGATTGAACCGCAGTCCCTGTACTTTGCTAAGCTTGTTCTAAGTAGGTGCTTTAGACCACTGAGCCATCTCACCAGCCCTGGCTGGTCACTTAACAAAAGTTTCTTTTGTTGCTTCTCCCTTTTGGTTAATAGTTTGCAAAACAGATCATCTTGTAGTCCATAAGGAAGTTCAATAATATCTCATTATTTCTCAGTTTTTAAAAATTTTTTACATTAATTTAGGGTTATCTATGTGACTGACAATGTCAGAGGTTGTTGACTTGAGCCTTTTATAGGTCAGCATATTAATATGGCTTTACTTTTTATACCCTGTTTTTATACTTTTCTGCTGGATGGTTACGACCAAGATAAAGCAAGAGCCTGAGTTCAATCCCCAGTTCCACCAGAAAAAAAGAAAAAAGAAAAAAGAAAAAAAAGCAAGACCTATATAGCAAAAAATGTAACTTTTATATCTGATAAGGTCAGTTTTTTTTTTTTTAAACTTAGATCTTTGGCACACTGAGGCTTTATTTATTAATCTTATTATTATTTTTAAAATGTATTTGTTACAGGGCTTCACTGTGCAGCTTGGACTCACAGTGAGTGATTCTCCTGTTTTCTGCCTCCCCGGTACTGGGATTACAGGCATGCGCCACCATGCCGGGCCTCCATAGCTGGCTCAGCACACCCAGGGGAGGGGCCGGTGCAGCGTGTGGTGCCAGGGATTGAACCCTCGTCCCTGCGCTTGCCTAAGCAGGCAATTTGTCCGCTGAGCTGTCTCGCCGGCCCTCCGAGGCTTTAATCTGATGGACCTCATTGGAAATGCATTCGAGCTTTTCCTTTTTCACCTGGTTATGTAGTTGCTCCAACACTATTAAATAAAAATCTTCCCTGAAGTCCTTTACTAAACCAAGCAACCAAATAAAAACGATCATATCATCTTATTTTTATAATTTTAAAGTGAGCAATGCTTCTGCTTCTGGGTTTTCTAATCCTTTCGTTGCTGTCTGCTTATTTATGCACAATAGCAAACACACTATTTATATGTATTGGGCTTTTGGGGTTCTGAGAATTAATCCCAGGGACCCACAGATGCTAGGAAAACGCTCCACGTTGGAACTACAGCCCGCCCTGCTTGCATTGTTTTTATAGGTCTTTTTATTTTATTTTATTTATTTAATTGTGTGTGTGTGTGTGTGTGTGTGTGTGGCCAGCTCAGCCCACCAGGGGCGGGAGCTGGCTGGCATGTGGTGCTGGGGGATTGAACCGCGGTCCCTGATGCTTAGCTAAGCTTGTTCTAAGTAGGTGCTTTAGACCACTGAGCCATCTCACCAGCCGCTTGCATTGTTTTTAATTTAATGTGATAGAACTACTCCAGCTACTAGCAGCAGGGGCAGCTGCTTTTTTCATTACTTCCCATGATATTTGCATATTGTCTTTCCAAATGAACCTTATGGGGCCAGCGAGATGGCTCAGTGGAATAAACGCTTCCCTGGCAAGCGCAAGGGTCTGAGTTCAATCCCTGGTTCCGCCAAAACAACAGCAACAACAACACCCCACAAATAAACCTTATAATCAAATTGTCTAGTTCTGGGGAAAAAAATCATGATATTTTCATTGGGATGGGGAAAAATTTGTCAAAAACTTCAGGGATAATTAACCACTTATGTTGGCAACTTGTCTTCCTATCCTTGGAACCCAGGCGCCATCTGGTGGCCACGTTGTGCAAGAGCCATTTTCTAGATTTCAGGCCGAAAATCTTACTGACTCAAAGTGGTATTTATCTTCTCATATGCTTTTCGTGGGTCGGGTGTTCAGGAGTGGCTTATCTTCCATTCTGATTTTATGCTTTAGGAGAATTAATTAATTAATTTGCAGCCCCAGGGATTGAACTCAGGGCCTTGCACTTGCCAGGCAAGCGCTTTTTCTACTGAGCTATCTCCCTGGCCACTAGGAGAATTTAAATAAGCATGTACAGAAATCCGTTTAGTTACACCTACACCTACCACTGCTGTTACCAATCATGACATTTGGTAAGTCTGGTTTCTGTGTGCAGCTCCAGGGATCAGAATAAAAGCATCCAGGGACTATTTCAATTTATATATCTATTTTATTTTTCATCTCAGCAAACTGTAATTATAGGACAATGTCATATTATTCAAGAGCACTGTTTTCACTTTGGCCCAGAGGCATGGTTCAGTGGCTGTGACTCCCCACCCCTCGTGAGGCCGAGCTGCTCCTGCCCGGCCCTGCGGGTTCTTCTAGCCCTTCACCCAAGCGCTCACTTGCACAAAGTCTGAGGTCCTCCTACTGCCGCCTCCGGACCTAGCACTTCCACCGTGCTCTGCCTCAGGGATTCTCTGTCGGGTGGACTCGCTCTGCGCAGGCCTGGAGTTTGCTCTTCGCTGTGCCTGCTGTGACTATTATAATACCTCATAGCTGTGGGTAATATGTATTTTTTTATTTATGTTTTTATTGCAGGGCCTACAGGGTCTCACTATGGAGATCAGACTCGAATGATCCTCCTGTTTTCAGCCACCCAAGCACTGGGATTACAGGTACGTGCCACCTTGCCCAGTCTCAATCGCCATTTCAGGGTGCCCTTGGGGTGGGGTTGGCATGGCTTGAGGTGCCCGGCATCAAACCCCAACTCCTGCTGTGGGCCTTTTCTTAAATGTCACCTTCTCAAGGAAAGAGGCTTTCTTAGCCATTGTTCCCCAAATCTCCACAAGTAGAGGTCACACGCGTACCCTGCCTCTGTGTTCCTTACTGTTTTTCTTTATTGACTTTAATTTTTTCAAAAAATGTGTTTAGTGCAGGGTCTACAGGGGTCTCACTACGGAGATCAGACTTGTAGTGATCCTTCCTGCTTTTGAGCCTCCGCCTAAGTACAGTGAGAGGTATTATAGGCTAGGAACGACAAGTGCTGAAGGAACACATCCACGGAGGCAGCAGCTGTTCGGGATGTCAGCGGTGGTACCGGAGACACTGCCTTGGTAACAACAGTGTCCGCGGTGACAGTGCAGCCCTGGGAGGTGGGCGGTGCTGGGCAGTGAGCAAGCACAGGGACCTTGCTAGGCGTCACAGCACAACCGAGCTGTGAGTGTGAGCACCGCACCTCGCTTTGAAGGAACAGAGATGCCCTCAGGTGTGTTTTCCTAAGACAAGATTTTGTAAAAATAGTAAGAAAAACAGTGGTTAATATAGTATGTACTGTTAGCTTCAGAAGAGAGTAGAAGATATTAACAAAAAAGATTCCTAAGCAGAAGAAATGGATGCGGAATATGGAAGGGCATTAACTTTAATTTTTTTTAAAGAATGTATTTGGTACAGGGGCTACAGAGTCTCACTACAGAGATTGGACTTGTAGTGATCCTCCTGTTTTCAGCCTCCGAAGTGCTGGATGACAGATGTGTGCACCACCGTGCCCAGTCTCATTCCCCATCTCAGAGCAACCCCAGGGCGGGCAGGCATGGCAGGCTGGGGATTGAACCCTGGGTCCCTGTGTCTGCCTAAGCAGGTGCTTTAATCCTCTGAGCTATTGGACCGGCCCAGTGTTAACTGTAAATTTCATGTTTTAAGCTAACCTCTGTATATAGCCTTTAATTCATGTTTTAAGCTAATGTATACTTTTTAAATATTTGGATTTAAAAAGATGGACTTTAAGGTCACCTCTGTGTAGTCCCCATAAAAAGAAAGCAAGGAGGTTATTACATTTTTAGAAGTTCCTTACTGAATAAACAGTAGGCTAGAGGAAGGCCGGTAGCTTTGCCCGAGACATCCCCGTCTTCCTGTGGTCGGAATCCTTGGCTTGATGGAAATGGACAATCTCCTAAGTATAAAATACCTAACTGCAAAAACCCACTCTGAAAAAAAGAATGGGAAGCATTTCATTGATACATTGATTTCAGGTTGAAATATTTTGTACATCAAATGTGTTATTAAAATGAATTTTACCTGTGTGTGTGTGTGTGTGTGTGTGTGTGTGTGTGTGTGTGTGTGGGAAGCATAGCTTATCTAGATGGTTCTAGACCAAAGATACTGGGGAAGTCCCTGTCATGAAAGGATCAGGACTCCAATCAGCAGGCTGCTTGACAGGTGCCGAGGATTCCCTTCTGACATGGCCCATCCTCACACCGGGAAGACGGTGCGGGCCATGGGCAGGAGGCCTCGTGCCTGCAGTGTGGCCTTCTCCTGGTGTCCTGAGTGCCCAGGCTGGCTCCCCAGGGCAGGTGAGCCCAGGGAGAGATGGAAGCTGCAATGCAGGGTGACTTTCCTTTTGCAGAAAAGTGCCCATATGATCCGGAGGTCTCAAATGTCCCTCATCCTGTTCCCTGTAATGTTAGTACTGTAGCATGAGGATTGAAACCTGCAGTTAACACTCGTACCCTAGTATTAATAAAATATCAACCATGGCATCGTGGCATATTCCTGTAATCCAGCACTATAGGGGGCTGAGGCAGGGTGACTGAAAGTTTGATCCCAGCCTGGGCAACTTAGCCCGGAAGACCAGAACATTGATAGAAAGCCTGCCTGTAAAGATCAGGCTGGGGGGGGGGAGGTTTCTATGGGTAGGACTGCATTGGTTGTTGAACTCCAGATGATGGGCGCTATAGCTTGGAAGAAAGTTTGTTTGCATTTTGCTCATGTCCAGAGACTTTGCCTGAGACTGAGATTAAGCGTGGAGGACTGATTAATCTGGCAAAAGAAATTTCAAAGCAGTTGAATGTTGAGGCAGTGAGATGGCTATTGTTGGGGGCTTTTAGTCAGATTTATGTTGAGAATCAAGAGCAGGGCTGGGGAGATGGCTTAGTAGTATAAGCGCTTGCCTGGCAAGCTCAATGGCCTGAGTTCAGTCCCTGGTTCTGAAAAAAAAAAAAGTTGAGAGAATCAAGAGCAAAGAGTCCAGCAGAATGATTTAAAATGTTGGAAGTTTGGCCACAAAGGAAGCTCCAATAAAGCGGTGGAATGCAAAGATAGAGCTGAGAGGATCTCTATTGCCAAAGAGAAACAAGAAAATGCAAAAGATGACCTGAGGGCACCACAGTAGGCAGCAGGTCTCTACCCTTTGCAGCCTCAAAACCACAAGGGTGAGGAACTTTGCTTTGAGGAGAAAATTGAGGAGCCCCATGTTCCAGAATGGAGGTGGCATCCACAGCAGATTCCAGAATGGCACCGGAATAGAGAATTTGTTCTTTTGAATCAGGATCAGAGTGCTAAGCAATCCAGCGCTCGACTCCTACAGCCTAGAGAGAAGAAAGCCTAGCTCCTGCTCCAGCTGGCAGCAGACCTTGGCATCATCTACATGGCATTTATTTTAGAAGCTTGCAGAATTCAGGAGTGCTGAGGTTAGGAAGGCTTCCATCTAGATTTCAGGAGAAGGCCTGGGAGGCCAGGCAGTGTGCCCCTGGGAGCACAGTGTGTAAAGCTGGGAGTGAGAAGCCTATTCAGTGGAAACCCCAGAAGTTTAGAAAAGCCAGGAATGTGGCTCATCTAAGGGAAACTGCAAAGCTGGCCCAAGAGATAAGCCATGGGAGATACCACTAAGAGTGCATAGGGGTGGAAACACATGGAGCTCAGAATTTGCTACAGATTGCTTCAGATGTTCCACATGAAAATACAGGACTTAATGTTTGCCTTTCTGGTTTTTTTTTTTTTTGTATTTTAGGGCATGTCTACAGGGTGTTAAGGGTCTCACTATTAGATTGGATTTGTAGTGATCTGCCTGTTTACAGCCTCCCAAGAGCTGGGATTACAGGTACACACCACCACAGCCAGTCTCAATTGCTGTCTCAGTGCGCCCTGGGGGTAGAGCCGGCACTTCAGGCCCAGAGACTGAACCCCTGGCCTCTGTGCCTGTTTACACCCTTGTGGATTTTGGACCTGCTCTTGTCCCAGTGCTTGGTATCCTGCTGTGTGTACCTTATGGAATGTTAATGTTTATCTTGTGCCATTAAATGTTGGAAGAGTTTAACTTTTCATTTGTACAGGGGCTCACAGCTAAGAGTTTGCCTTAGATCTTGGAGGAGACTCAGGATTTTGACTTTCCAGCAGTGCTGAAATGGTTAGAACTTTGTTAACTCTTAGAAATGGACTAAAATGCCTTTTGTATAAAGGGATGTGCATGAGTCTTTGGGGTTCAAGGTGCAGAATGCTATTGTCTGTGTCTAGTTGTCTCCCAAATGCCTCATGGGGTGAGGCTTTGAGTGAGTCATGGGGTGGCTTAAGGAGTTTGTGAGTGATTACTGTGGGTGTGGGTACTGCACCCACACAGAGGCAGGCAATCTTCATCACAATGTGAGGAGGAGAGCTAGGCTAGCTAGCTACCTGGGCTGCTTCCCTTCCTTTTGCTCTTTGCTTTTTGCCTCTATGAATGGCTGCTCTCTGCCTGTGCTGCTCTGCCTTGGAGCCAGCCAAGTATGGACCGAAACCTCCACTAACTGTGAGCTAAATAAACCTTTCCTTCTTTCATTTTAAGCATTGGGTATTTGTGTCAGCAACAAGAGAAGAGTAACTGAGACAATCACCCTATATCATTTATATATTTAGTGTATTGCCCTGATCCTGTGGAATGCACAAGGGCAGGGAATTTTGTCCCTTTTGCTCTTGTCAAATCCTCAGTACTAAAATAGGGCCTGAAGCACTGTTAGTGCCCATGTAATAGGTTGAAATGAACACAGGAATGAGTGGTGCGGGCCACCTGGCCCTATGTGAATGGGCTCCTTTAAGTTCTTTCTTTTTTTCTTCCTTTTTTTTTTTTAATGTGGAATTAGGGATTGAAGTCAGACCCTTGTGTTTGCCAGAGAAGCACTTATTCCATTGAGCCATCCACCCCAGCCCCAGTTCTTTCATTTTAATTACACTCAGAGTATATGAATGCATTTTTAAAAAAGCACTCAAAACATACAAAACACTTAAAAATGCACAAAAGTCCTTCTAGAGGTGGATAGTGGACATTTTACATTTCTTGCCTCCCCAGGAGCTAAACATTTCTTCTGTCTTGTGAGACTCTGTAGCTGTCTGAGTACAGTGGGAGACAAAACAACACCTTCCTTTGCAGTAACTGTATAGTTTTCTTCTATTATCATTGGCTGGGCCAGGGATGTAGCTCAGTGGCACAAGTGCCTGCCTGGCAAGTGCAAGTGCCGGAGTTCAATTCTTGGTGCAAGAAAAACCCTAAAAAACCCCAAAGAAACAAAAACAAAGCAAAACAAACAAACAAACAAACAAACAAACAAAAAACCCACATCATCACTGGTTGTGCTATTATTGTAGGCAACTAAATTAGAAAGATTATAGGCAGTCAGACAGGGCCAGGCCCTCAAGGAGACAATATGGAAGACAAGGTGACTTTGCAACTTTGGAAGAGACAGACACCCATGTTGTGGGCCAGATCTCAAGATAAGAGAGTAAACAAGTGCAGCCACATACTTCTCTAGGAATGGGCACTAGGGATTGATATTCTAAATAGGTATCAATCACCTTGAAAGAGACACGAGTCACTAACCCATCCCCCAACAGGAAGAGCCCTGTCTCATTTACTCTTCTCTTGTTGCTGGACAAATACCAACACTCAAAATGAAAGAAGGAAAGGTTTATTTACTTCACAGTTACTGGAGGTTTCAGTCCATACTTGGCTGGCTCCAAGGCAGAGTGGCACATGGCAGAGAGCAACCTTTCATGGCAGCAAAGAGCAGAAAGCAAAGGGAGTGGCAGCAGTTCAGACACCAAGCTAGCCCCTCTCCTCTCCCTGCTTTGTAATGCAAATTCATATCCACACCCACAGTAATCAGTCACAAACTCCAGAAGCTGTCCCATGACTGTATGAGGCTTTGGGGGGGCACCTATACACAAACCATAACAAGTCCCTATTTTGTATTCATGCCCATATGCTATGTGACTCGTTTCTGCATTTGATCCTGATTTAATCAATTTTACCTGAGCAATTGTATTGTAATCTTATTGACTGATCATAGTTTTGTCCCACCTCATGTGCGAGTTCTCATGTTTTACACCTTAAATCTATCTCACCACATGATTTTGCTCTATAAAAATCTCTAGAAATGACAGATTTCTGGCAACCCACTTTCTAGGACAGGAGCTTTCTTTCCCCTATTCTGCTCTTTTATTTATTTATTATTTGGTACAGGGTCTCACTATGCAGCTTAGACTTATAGTGATCCTCCTGCTTTCAGCCTCCCCAGCTCTGGGATTACAGGCGTGCACCACCATGCCAAGACTCATTTGCCGGCTCAGTGGGCCCCAGGGGTGGGGCCAGAGCTCATGCAGGACTGGGGATTGAACCCTGGTCCCTGTGCTTGCCAAAGCAGGAATTTAGTCCATTGAGCTATCTCACTGGCCCTCCCTATTCTGCTCTTAATGTCTGCTGTTCCTAAAATTCATTCTTCAGTTTTAGAGAACACGAACTCATGCCAGGTACCTTTCAGTTTGAGGGTTTCATTCCCCTATATCATAATCATTGTTATTTCCTTCCTTGGGTTAGATTTTCATTTGGTTTGCTTTTTCTTTTTGTAGGGGTACAATGATGTAAAGCTAGGGTATAGATGTGAAAGCTTTTCTTTTTAATATAGGCATTTACAACTATAAATTTTCCTCTAATTTTTTTT
>NW_004524920.1:810572-822378 GCF_000260255.1 Octodon degus
ACCATGCCCAGACTCAATAGTTGTCTCAGTGTGTCCTGGGGGCGGGGCCAGCATGGCAGGCGCTGGGGGTGGAATCCCCAGTCCCAGTCCCTATACCTGTTTGCAGGCGCTTTAATCCGTTGAGCTATTTGGCCAGCCCTGCCTCAATTTCTGATGAGAAATTATCTATTTGTTTGGTTCTTTTTGTGGTACAAGGGATCAAACTCAGGACTTTGTGCTTGCCAGGCAAGCATTTATTCCACTGAACTTTCTTCCTAGCCCCTGAGGTCTCTTGTATGTGATAAGTTGCTTCTCTCTTATTACTTTCAAATTTCTCTGTCTTTGGGCAACAGTTGGATTCTGATAAATTTACATGTGGATTCTTTGGAGTTCCTTTTTTCTTGAAGGTTGTTGAGCTTACAGAGCTTCTTGTCTTTCTTGACATTGGAGAAGTTTCAGAAATTATTTTTTCAAAAATTTTTTCTGCCCCTCTCATCTCCTTCTGGAATTCTTGTTTTGGATTTGTTGGTACACTTGACAGTGTCTCAGGTTCCCCAGTCTCCGTTCATTGGTTGGGTTTTGTTTTGAGACAGTGTCTCACTGTGTAGTTTACACTGATCTTGAACTCAGAGATCCTCCCACCTCAGATTTGAAAGTGCTGGGATTATAGGTGTGCACCACTGTTGGGGACCGTGGGTTATAAATTGAGTTTAGGGGACATCCACACTTGTTTTTGTCCTGCCCTTGAGTCAGATTGGAATGTGGAAACTCCTTTCTCTTTTCTGGTCACAGTTGGAAGCTCTACGGCTGGTGACTGCTGTGGCTCTTACAGGGCTCGCTGAGAGCTGCTGGAGATGATAAGCATTTGGAGAAACTAGCTTCGGCATTGACCCCTCACTTGTCCTTGTCCTTGTAAGAACGCTTTGTTCTTCTTCCTCACCATTATTGTTCCGGGAAACATGCACTGCCCTTCACCCATTGCCCTTGACTCAGAAGTAATGAATAAATACCAGGGTTCTGGGTGACTCGGGGCTTTTTGTTCCCTTGAGAGCAATTGGTCATCCCAATCACTTTCTGTACCTCTTTCCTCCATGCTCGATAATGCTGGCTAGGAGATCGGGGACTCACTGCATAGATCCCTGATAACTGGCACTATGAAAAGGGGCAACAATACAGCACCCTGCCGGGCTCTCTATGTCCATTTATATCGTGTGTGTGTGTGTGTGTGTGTGTGTGCGCGCGCGCGCACATGAGGTGCTGGATGGAATCCAGGGCTTTGCAAAGGCTCGTCAAGTGCTGTGCCACTGAGCTACACCTCCATCCCTATTCTTCTTTCTTCCTGCTCTTTGCATTGATAAACTTCATTTACCATACATTCAGGTTCACTGGTTCTTTCTTCCTCCTGTTCATGTCTCTTGCTGAACACCTTCAGTGAATTTTAAGTTATTGTACTTCTCAGTACAGAAAAACATTTTTTATACTCTGTCTCTACAGCTATTCTCATTTTGTTCAAACAATTTTTCTGACTTCCTTTAGTTCTTGGAAAGGAAATCCGTGGTTTCCTTTACCTATTCAACATAAAGTTGATTTAATGTCTTCCCAGTGGCAAGCCTTCCTTTTTTTTCTTTCACTTTATGTCTGTTTAGGAAAACATAAGACGGTTGAATGACTATGGCATCCGGTGGAGAATGGCAATCCCTGGTCATTGAGCTAAGATGTCTTGTCTTTATATTCTTTTGTGTGTGTGTGTGTGTGTGTGTGTGTGTGTGTGTATGTATGTATGTATGTATGTATGTATGTTTGCCACTGGGACTCAAACTCAGAACCCTGTGTTTGCCAGGCAGGCACTTGTGCCCCTGAGCTATATCCCTGGCCCTTTGTTTTACATCCTAATCCCTCTTTGTCTCTACCTTTTTCCTTAAAAGAACTGATGCTTAATTAAATCATACTATCTTCTCTACATAAGAACATAAAAGCAAAGAGATGGATAATCAAACAGAAATCAACAGTGAATTCTATAGCCCAGTTATCTCAGCTCCTCTATTCACAAAGCTGGTTTTTAGCAGCTAAGAAGAGTTACAGTAAGATCAGCTAGGGAAAGACCTAGGCATGCACTGTGTGAGAATTTTAAGTGTGCTGTTGTAAATCTCTTAACTAATGAGATGACTATTAGGCAATCCCTTGTGTTTACCACTATTATTCCTGCTGGATTGTGTTCATCCAGACAATGGAAGTAAATCAGTAATGGCTTAATAAAATGTTCCCAGTACAAGTTTTTGCTTCTTTCTTTCTGTTCTCCTTTCCCTCATCCTAGGTGTTCCTTCCCTTTGAACAGTTTTTTTCCCTTTCACAACATCCATTGTACCCTTCAGCTTTTATATACTCTTCAGGTTCTTACTCTAGGGAGACAATATGATGTTTACACTTGGGGTCTGATGTATTTAACTTATGGGTATGATCTCTAGATGCATCCATTTACCTATAAAAACCTTGAGTTTATCTTTTTATAGCTGAGTAATACTCCATTATATAAAAATACCACATATTTTTTATCCATTCCACAGTTGTACTGCTGATTTCTTTTGGTCTATTGAAAGGAGAAGTTAATTCTTATTTGCTTTCCTCTCTTTCTCCTTTTAATTTTTTTTTTTGTATTTTTATTTTTTTGGGTACTAGGGATTGAACTCAGGATCTTGTGCTTGCTAGGCAGGTGTCTATGCTGCTGAGCTACTTCCCTGGCAATTTTTTTGACCAATTTTACATGCTTATATCTGGCAATCTGAAAAATAAAATGAAGACAACACTATGCAATATAACAACCATTGTTGAATTCCTGTCACTTTGTTGAGTGAAATTCTGTATTGTTTCTATTTCATTTTACTATTTTTTATTCTCTTTGAAAATGAAATTAAATAAAGTAAAATGCTCTTAACAGGTTGATTGCTAACAAGCTAGACAACCTATACCCCTTCTTTGTGGTACTGAGGATGGAACCCAGGTCTACATCCCCAGCTCTACGTTATCTTTTATTTGGTCATAGGTTCTTGCCAAGAGGCTGTGTGTAGTGGATTTCTATTGTGGTCAACTTATTATACCCACCTGAATTAAACTAACACGGTGCTGGGTGCGGGAGGCCCACCTGAGCATTGCTACCAGCAGCATAAGGGCAGAACAGGAGAAGCTGCCAAAATGCTGTTAGGAATGCTGTTCAGAGAAGCTGTTGGAGGCTGCTAGTTCTCTTGAGCTGTTCTGCTGGAGGATGTCGTCATGCTGGCTTTCCCGATGAACCCTGGAGGAGCTTGAGTCCTCATCTTGAGCATCACTTCCTGGCTCTAGAGGGGAAGATGGCGCACTGCTCAGCCTCATGGAGAAGCTCGTCACGTTGGATTTCCTGATGGGAACTCAACTTTCCTCAACACTGGAGGAGCTTGGCATCTCACTGTTGCTGAGGATGGCTGTGGTACTTTTTGGGGAGCTCTGGTGCTCACCTTGAGCACTGCTTCCTGGCTCCAGCTCAGATCCCTCAGCATGCTAGCACAGATCCTTCATCCCGCTGGCATGGACTTTCTAGCTTCCACCACTGACCTTTGGGCCTTTCCAGCACAGATCTGTGAAGTAGGATCTAGGCCATCAGCTGGCATATTTAGTATTTATGTGTGTAAACAGATTTCCTACACTCCTTGTATGCTATTCTTTGGGTGTTTCCTCATAAACTAATATTATAAAATGTGTCCTGAATTATATTGTTTCCCTTGCATAAACATCAAACTACAACAAAATTTGTATTAGGAGAGTGGGGTTATTACTGTGATATTTCCTGGCCATGTGACTTAAATGCTGCCAATTAACATTAAGCTCAGGAGGCTTCAACTGAGAAGAACTTCATTGGCTGCTAGACCTAGGTAGTATGTTGTGCTTTGGCAGGAATTTGGTATGCATTTTGCTTGTGTTTGGCGATGGTGCCTGGGTAGATTAAGAAAAACTTCAATGCAGTCTACTATTGGGAAGGTGGCATAGTTACTGTTGAGAGCTTTTGGCCAGAGCTATGTTTGAAATTAAGAGTGAAGAGCCAGTAAGGTGATATGAAACATTGGTACCAGAGAAGTGGGGTTGTTGCTGTGACTAAACCTGACCATGTGGATTACAAGCCTTTCAGAATTGCTTATGGGAAGAGATAGGAAGGATTTGGAGATGTCACCTACAGGAGACGCACTGTATGGCTATTCTTCATAGGAGATTTTTGGTCAGAGCTCAGAAGACCAGAAGGCTGATAGAAATCCTTCCTGTAAAGACTAGGCTGGGGAGATTTCTGCTAGCAAGAAGGACTGCATTAGTTGTTGGACACCAGACAATGTGTGTTTTGGCTTGGCAGAAAGTTTGTATGCATTTTGCTCATGTCTAGAGATTTTTCCTGAGATTGTTAAGTGTTACTGACTGCTTAATCTCACTAATGAAATTTCAAGGCAGTCAGTGGCATGGCTATTGTTGGGGGATTTTTGTCAGATATGTGTTGAGAATCAAGAGTAAAGAGCCCAGAAGGATGATTTAAAATGTGAGTTTGGCCAGAAAGGAAGCACCAGGAAGGATGTGGACTACAAAGATAGAGCTGAGAGGATCGCCATTGTTAAGAAAGAACAAGAGAATGCAAAAGATAGCCTGAGGGCATCACAGGATGCCTTTTGCAGCCTCAGAACTACAAGGGTAAGGAACTTTGCTTTGGAGAGAAAGCTGCAGAGCGCCATGTTCCAGAATGGAGGTGGTGACCACACCAGGTTCTGTAATGGCACTGGTATAGAGAATTTGTTCCTTGGAATCGGGGTCATAGTGCTCAGTGACCCAGGCACTTGACCCCTGCAGCCAAAAGAGAAGAAATTCTGGCTCCAATTAGCAGCAGATGACCTTGGCATCATCCACATGGCATTGGTTTTAGGTGCTTGCAGAATGCAGGAGATCTGAGGTTAAGAAGCCCTTCCACTAGATTTCAGAAGAAGGCCTGGGAGGCTAGGCAGTGTGCCTCTGAGAGGGTAGTATGTGAAGCTGTGAGTGAGAAGCCTATTCAGTGGAAACCCCAGAAGTTTGGAAAAGCCAAGAATGTGTATCATCTAAGGCAAACTGCAAGAAGGAAGCAAAGATGGCCTAAGAGATAAGCCATTGGAACTACCACCAAAAGTGCCAAAGGGGGAGAGCCATGTAAGGCCTTTGGAGCTCACAACTCATCACAGATTGCTTCAGATGTTCTACATGGGACTATAGGACTTAATGTTTGCTTTTCTGGATTTTGGATTTGCTTTGGTCCCAATGCCTTTTATTCCCGTTTGTACTTTTTGGAATGGTAACATTTATCTTGTGCCATTGAATGTTGGAAGAGTTTAACTTTTCATTTGTAGAAGGGCTCACAGCTAAGAGTTTGCCTTAAATCTTGGAGGAGACTTGGGACTTGGACTTTTCAGCAATGCTGAAATGGTTAGGACTTTGTTAACTCTTAGAAATGGACTAAAATGTCTTTTGCATAAAGGGATGGGCATGAGTCTTTGGGGTCCAGGGGCAGAATGCTATTGACTAAGACTCATGTAGTCATGGGACAGATTCTAGAGTTTGTGATTAATTCTAATCCAGTGCTGGCATTATGGGTGTAAATGTGGCTGGGATTATGGGTGTAAGTGCTACTCCCAGTCTGAGGCAACCTGAATGCAACATAAAGGAGACAGACTTGCTCTCTGTGGCCATTGTTGCTGCTACTCCTCCCTTTTTGCTCTTACTGTCTTGATATTTTCCACTGCCATGAACTCCTGCCCTCTGCCACATGCCACTCTGCCTTGGAGCCAGCTGAATATGGACTGAAACCTGCACTAACTGTGAGCTAAATAAACCTTTCTTTCCTTCATTTTGGGTGTTGGGCATTTTGTCCCAGCAACAAGAGAAGAGTAACTGAGACGCTAAGTTTCTCAAATTGGGCTCAATCTTGCAATTCTCCTTCCTCAGCCTCCCAGAGTGCTGGGATGACAGGTACATACCACTATGCCAGGCTTCCATGTTACTTTTAAGAGCTTTTTCAATGTAATTCCTTAGCTTGTGACTCTATGCAGCATGACAATTTGGCATCTTTCTTGCAGAGGGGCCCACGTTTATTTGAGTTCTTTCCAATATCCAATTGTGTCACTGTATTCCATTATCACTACATCATGGCACTTCCAAAATCCTTGGTCGTTTCTCTGAAATCTGATATGACCTCCACCAGGGTGAAGTCTGAGTTCTCAGCCTTTTTCTGAGTTTATGTTGGTTAGCACCTCAAGGAAGAATCATCATGGCCATCAGTGGTAATTTACCATTTCCTCGAGGGCTGTGGAAACTTACTGGCAGTCATTATGGCCCCTCTCCCTGGAGGGGCTTTGTCTCTTAGGCTCTTGGGTACCACAAGTGTTATGGTTGTGTCTGGATATCTCCCCAAATCTCACTTGGTCATTGGTGGGGCTTTTAAGAGATGGCAGGATCTGGAGTGATGTTGAGATTGATTCCTGGTGCAATGCTAGGATTAAGGATGTGAGTGCTACCTGCCTTAAGCACAAGTAGCCTGGCTAAGACATAAGGGACAGAAAGAGGCTTCTCTTGGGTAACTTGCTTGCTTTGCTACCTTCTGCTCACTATGAACTGTTTTTCCTTTGCCCTGCAACCCTGCCTTGGAGGCAGCTGATTATGGACTGAAACCTCTGCAAACTGTGAGCTAAGTAAACCTTCCTTCTTTTAACTTTGGGTGTCATCAAAAAGAAAATGTAACTAAGACAATAAGTACAATACCAGCTTCCCCTTTGACCAACCCAATTCTGTAATTCAGCAGGCATCTTTGGTTAGATTTCCAGTGCTGGGGATCACACCCATAGCCTTAGGACTAAGCTATATCCTTAAGCCATTTTTTAGCTTTTGTTTGGAGATGGGGGCTTAGTCCTTCAACAGAATGTTTTGTTGTTGAGATTTATCCATTGTTATGGTTTAGATTAGGAACTCAGGCACTCAGGGCGGGGCTTTTGAAAGGTGATTGGATGACAGGGGGGCGCTTGAACTGAGTGACCCGGAAAAGAATCTTTCCTCTTTGTGCCTTCTTCCTGTCTCAACAGAGGTGAGCCCCTTTACTCCGTGCAGCTCTTCCCACTCTGCTGTTACTACCTAGGAGCCAGTAGAACTGGGACTGTAACCGTGAACAAAAATAAACCTCTTCTTTAATTTTGGGGTGTTGAGTATTGTGTCTCAGTGAAAGTAACAGGGACAATGAAGTGGTTTTTGTTTTTGTTTTTGTTTTTCGCTTTATGAGACAGGTTCGCACTGCAGTTCAGGTTGGCCTTCAGCTCACTTTGTGGCCCAGCCTGGTCTCAAAATCAAAAGGATCCTCCTGCCTCAGCCTCCTGACTGCTGGAATTCCAGGTGTGTGCCACCACGCCTAGCTGACATCGAAGGTTTAATCCATTGTTGAGAATAGTCATGTTCAGTTGCACTAGTTGGTCATTGAGGAGTAGAGCAGTGTTCTATGCTGTACCACAGTGTTTGTTTATCTCACCCATCTGCCCACTGAGTTTTTCTCTTCTTTTTTTTTTTTTTCCTGTGATTATTATGGTAGTGAAGCTGCTGTGAACATTAATATGCAAGTCTGTGTGGGGATACATGTGTTCATTTGTCTTGGATACTTAGAAGTGCAATTATTGAGACAATTACATAGTAAAGTACGTTTAATTTTACAAGAAATTAGTACATTGTTGCCCAAAGTGGTCTCCATCTTTCATATTCCTTCCACCAATGCCTAAGAATTCTAGCTGCTTCTCATCAGTGTCTATCTTTTAGATATTAACCCTTCGAGTAATTGTATTGGAGTATCTCACTGTGCTTCAAGGGTGCATTTCTCTGATGATTAATACTATTGAATGTTTTTTCATGTGATCATTGATCCTTTATAGCCTCTTAAAAGTGACTGTTCAATATTCCGGTAACTTTCTCAGTTGTTTGTATTCTTCATAAAGATTTTCAAGGGTGCTGGACATGGGAGGCTGAGGCAGCTCGGCCTGGGCAACACAGTAAGAGCTTATCTAGAAATTGGTGTAGAGGGCTGAGAACACAGCACAGTGTGTAGCTGAGGCTCAGTCTTCCATAGGGAGAAAAAAATTTCAGGGTTAATTGTGTGCACCCACTCCAGGTTCTGGGGTTAACACAGTGGTGTGGCTGTCTCCTTCCTTTTTATTAGTATATATGTGTGATATGTAAGGACTGCATTCATTTTGGAGAACTTTTCAAATTTCTAACTGTGACTTATTCTACTGAGCTATTTCCCCAGCACCAGAACCTGTTACATCTAATAGTTGAGTATTTTTAAAATGTAGCCTTAAAAAATATATATCTTTTAATAGATATGTTTATACCACTTACCTTTAGTGTGATTGTTGATATCATTGTTTTTATTTTATTTTGTTTATTTATTTTGGCCAGGTCAGACTTCCCTGAGTGTGGAGCTGGCATGGCATGTGGTGCTGGGGATTGAACTACGTTCCCCTGCGCCTGCCTAAGCTTGCCTAAGCAGGTGCTTTAGACTGCTGAGCTATCTCGCTGCCCAATGTCATTGTTTTTATTTTTATTTTTTAAAATATTTATTTATTTATTTATTTATTTATTTATTTATGTGTGTGGCCAGCTCAGCTGGCTGGCATGTGGTGCTGGGGGATTGAACCGCGGTCCCTTGTGCTTTGCTGAGCTTGTTCTAAGTAGGTGCTTTAGACCACTGAACCATCTCACCAGCCCCAATGTCATTGTTTTTAAATCTACCTTTTCTGAGTGTGGTGGCACATGCCTGTAATCCTAGCATTTGGGAGACTGAGGCAGGAGGATCGCCACAAATTTGAGATCAATCTGGGCTACAAAGTGAGTTCAAGGCCAGCCTGAACTGCACAGTGAAACCTCAACTCAAAAAGACTATATATATATATATATATATATATATATATGAAGTTATGTCAGTAAATATGAAATCATGGGTAAAATAGGTATTTTTCTAAAATCTATAAATTACAAAAACTTGTTCCAGAAGAAAGGGATAAATCTGAACAAACCACTATCCACATAAAAAGTTAGAATGGTCATCAAAGCCTCTCAAAAAAGGTACTGGCATGGGCAATCTTGTAGTCGAGTTCTACCAAATGGGCAAAACATAAGACTTTCAATCAATGTCATTGTAAAGAGTTAGCCAGACTGCATGAGATCTTTTGGGTTTTGGCTGTCACCCTTATTAGACCTCATTCCTGTAGGGAGAGCAGAAAAACTTTCTTCAGCTGCCTGTCAGCATCCTGGGACATTCTCTGTAAACACTCAATTAATTTAGATAATTAACATGTCAAGAAAAAATATCCAGAGACTTTTCTGGCAGGCACCATCTTTGACGGTAGAAATAACATAATCACAGCTCTAGAGAGAGGTGAAGTTAAGGAAACAAAATCCAGAGCTGAGGGTCTCGTTTTCTCTTCCATGACAAGCATGGTAAACATCAGGTACACATTCTTGGAACGGAGGTGAGTAGAGAGGAATTTCAGACTTAGAGATTGTTTGGGAAAAAGAAGAGTGAGTATTTAGAGATGGAAATCTATGCCCTGGGGTCCAGCCTTTTGTCCTTCCTGGGCCACATTGGGGGGAAGAGGAATTGTCTTTTTTTTTTTTTTTTAAAGCTTTATTGAGATATAATTTACATACTTTTTTTTAAAATTTATTTTAACATTTATTTATTGTGTGTGTGTGGCCAGCTCAGCCCACCAGGGGGCAGGGCTGGCTGGCATGTGGTGCTGGGGGATTGAACCGCGGTCCCTATACTTTGTCAAGCTTGTTCCCAGTAGGTGCTTTAGACCACTGAGCCATCTCTCCAGCCCAAGAGGAATTGTCTTGATCTTCATATAAAACAGAATATGATGTCTATAAATAGGAAATTTTCTTTATTTTAAAAATTGCTGTTGGTGTTCTGGAGACAGGGTCTCACTATGCAATTCAGGCTAGCCTTGAACTAATTTTATAGCCCACCTGGCCTCAAACTTTTTATTTTTGCTCTGTATTTTAGGGAAGGGTCTATAGGATGTTCAGGGTCTCACTACTAGATCGGACTTGTTGTGCTTCTCCTGTTTACAGCCTCCCCTCCCAAATGCTGAGATTACAAATGCATGCCATCACGCCCAGTCTCAATCACCATTTCAGCACACCCTGAGGGCTATGCCAGCAAGGCAGGCCCAGGAATCGAACCCACAGCTCCTGGGTCTGCTTGCAGATGCATTAATTCACTGAGCTATTTGCTATTTGGCTGGCCTTCTGGCCTCAAACTTGAAGTGATTCTCTTGCCTCAAGCTTTCTGAGTGCTGGGATTATAGGCATGTGCCACCATGCCTGGCCTTCTTTCTTTTAGTTTTTTAAAAAAATTATTTATTTATTTGGTACAGGGTCTCACTACGCTGTTCAGACTCATAGTGATCCTCCTGTCTTAGCCTCATCAGCGCTGGGATTATAGATGTGTGCCACCCCACCTGGTTCTGGTGGCCAGCACAGCACACCGGGGGATTCTGGGGCCTGCATGGCATGCCGTACCAGGGATTGAACCCGGGTCCTTGTGCTTGCCAGGCAGATGCTTAGGTCACAGAACTGTCTCCCCATCCCTTCTTCATTTTTTTCTACTTTTTATCATAACAGAAAAGAGAGGGCAACATAGGCTGATTGTGTGTGGCAGACACAGGAGGTGGGGTTAGCACAGCCCCGTGCCTCTCCTACCGAGCTGGAACACTGCACCTGAGTGATGAAAAAGTCACTAAAACCCATATAATAATGTTAATAGCGCATGATCCTGTGGGTTAAAATTACTAGCTGTCCTAGGCCACATGTGGCTGGTGCCCAATGAGGATCCACACAATGTCTGCTTTTTTATGAGAACATGCAAGAGTCACAATAAGGCTTTTGCTCTGATGTGAAGAGATGCTCTCCACTCACTGAAGAGCCCCTTCCTAACAGCTCTTTCCCTGCATTAGTTTTATGTGAACTTCCATCTTTGTTCTTAATCTGAGATTCCTTCAGGACGGGTCAAAATTAATTCAATGGAACACAGAGATAATTATAGGCCGCGTGTACAGAATACCTTAGGTAAATATTGATGTCTTTTTGATGCCTCTGGACCTTGTCTGAGTGACACTGAATTCGGTAGAACATTTATACCAAGAACTTCTGTGTGTGCACTGCCCCACCATGCCAGGGCTTAGTTTGCTATTTTATTGGCGCCCATGCACCAAGAAATGGCATAGTGTCATAGAATGTGATCTTCTAACCAAAGCAATGCCCCTTGGGATATGCATCAGACCTAATGACAGGAGAAGGTGTGTTTATTGGCGGAGATGCTCACAGCTCAGCCCTGCCCCATCTGGGGCTCAGAGAGGTGAATTATAAGTTAAAATACTGGCCACAAAATCTCAGAAAATAGATTTCTGATAGAGATCAGAACAGTGGCCAGTGCAGGGTTGATGCTAGAAGGATTTATTGAGTTAATGGCTCTCACTGAGCCTCAAGGAGCCGTCTCCATACATTTTGCTGAAGCCCACACAGGGATTATTACCGTGAACCTCTCCCTGCTGACTGTGCTGTGACTGCTGTTTCTATTGTCCCTGGGATCTGGTTGCTGTTCTCTCTTTCTGTCTTTTTGTCTCTGTCTGTCTCCTCTCTCCTCTGCTCAGAAATGTATCTGTAAATTTGCTTGGGCATTCCAACTTTAGACTTTCCAAATCGTTCACCAATTTTTCTGGTCCTTCATACCGAACAGTTATATTTGCATTCA
>NW_004524920.1:823494-825698 GCF_000260255.1 Octodon degus
AGTAGGCATAAAGAATTATATACTTCTTATGTTTACACATAAGTCCAAAAATCTCACCATATACAACCTTGAAGCAGGACAGTCCCACAATATTCCTTTTTCTGTCTTTTGCTTTCATTCACCACCATCTTCTTTTTGAACAATCATCTACCCGAGAGACGTCATAGCAGCAACTGGCTGGACATTTCTTTCTGAACCACTGTGATGGTTGACTGTTTTTACTTGTATCACATTTTTTATTTATTTATTTTTTTGTGGAACCGGGGATTGAACTCAGGCCCTTGCGCTTGCCAGGGAAGCGCTTATACCCCTGAGCCATCTCCCCTGTCTCTGTATCACTTATTTTAATTGCTGTATCATTTTAGGAAATGGAGTTTATTCAACTCATTATCATTATTATTTTAAAAATACAACTTGGTTAGGACGTCTCATTGATTACTGAAAACAAGGTATCACAATAAATTTTATTAAAATAAAAAATGGCTTGGTTTTAGTGTACTTGCAAATCTTGACAACGTAGGAAAATTATGTGAATTTTTTTCATTCAACATATGCAACATTTAATAAAAACCTCTGTTTCTCAACCAAATTTCTTGTGGCTTTGATTGATGAACTGAACCTGCAGATTAATTTAAGGAAGTCTCAGATCTTGAAAGCATATTATGTCTTCCCAGCTGAGAATGCGATGCTTCCTTCCAGCTGTTCAAGATATCTGTTCTAATATTGAATGTTTTACTTTTATATTTCTAGCACATTACTGATCTAGTTTATTCTTAAAACTTTTCATAGTGTATGCAATGTATTCTTTTACTTTATGTATTTGTGTTATAGTTGGGAAAATCACTGTTTTATTACTTCTGTGATATTTTAATCTTCTTTGAATGTAGCCCATAAGAATCCTCTACACTCAAAGAGGGATAGCTTTTTTCCTGATATTTTATTGACCAAGTAGAAAAATGCTGAATAATTTTGCTTCCTGACATCTTCATTGTTTATTTGCTGAGATGACTTCTAATGCTTTATTTTAATGTTAATCATGAGCACTCCTAGAATATTTCTTTCTTCAAGTTGTATTTGTTTTTATTTTTATCTTTATTTTTTTGAGACAGGATCTCACTATGTAGGCCAGGCTGGTCTCAAACTCACGATGATCCTCCTTCCTCAGCCTTCTGAATGCAGGGACTGCAGGTGTGTGCCACCATACCTGGCTCATGTTGTGTTATTAAATCATATTGCTTGCTTCATGTTGTGGTTTGGAGTTTTTGCATGGGGTACAATATAATAAAGGACACATTTTATAATATTAGTTTATAAGGAGTCATTCAAGAACCATATACAAGTACAGGAAATCTATCCACATACTAAATACTAGAATACAGGTGATGGGCCAGATCCTAATATCCTGTATGAGTCCAGCTGAAATCCTAGAGCTCATAACAATGCCTCCCACAAGATCACCTACAGGCCTAGAGCTCACAACAAAGTCTCATGCAGAACCACTTCACAGATCTTTGCTGGAAAGGCCCAAAGATCAGTGGTGGAAGTTAGAAAATATATACCCCTGGGTTGAAGGATGTGTGCTAGTAGGCTGAGGAATCTGAGCTGGAGGAGCCAGGAAGCAATGCTCAAGGTAAGAACCAGAGCTCCACAAAAAGTACCACAGCCATCCTCAGCAACAGTGAGGTCCTGAGCTCCTCCATTGACAAGGAAAGCTGAGTTCCCATCAGGAAAGCCAATATGACAAACTTTTCCATGAGGCTGAGCAGTGCACCATCTTCCCGTCTGGAGCCAGGAAGCGATGGTCAAGATGAGGACTCAAGCTCCTCCAGGGTTCATCGGGAAAGCCAGCATGACAACGTCCTCCAGCAGAACAGCCCAAGAGAACTAGCAGCTTCAGCACCTTCCAACAGCTCCAACAGCCTCTCCAAACAGCATCCCTAACAGTGTCCTGGCATCTTCTGTTCTGCCTTTATGCTGCTGGCAACAATCCTCAGGTGGGCCTCCCACACCCAGCACCATGTTAGTTTAATTCAGCTGGGTGTAATAAGTTGACCGTCTATTAGAAATCCACTATATTTCAGTTTAAGTTCCTGATTCACAGGTTATATTGGATTATAGAAAGACAACTTTTGACAGAATATTTGATAGAATACAAGTACAGCACAAGACACTGAATATTTTTATCCACAGAAAGCCAAGCTTTC
>NW_004524920.1:826251-843043 GCF_000260255.1 Octodon degus
TCTCTCTCTCTCTCTCTCTCTCTCTCTCTCTCTCTCTCTCATCTTTTTGAGACAAGTTCTCACTATGCAGTTCAGGCTGGACTTGAGCTCACTGTGTGGCACAGGCTGGTCTCAAACTTGCAATGATCCTCCTTCCTCAGCCTCCCAAGTGCTGGGATTACAGGCATGAGCCACCATGCCCGGCTTAAAGTCATCTTGAAATAATTTTGACATGGAGATAATGACTCCACTTTTCCATTAATTTCTTTAGGTAACATATTTATTAGCTGACTATGAGTAATACATTGCTCTTGACTCTAGCTATAGACTGAAAGCAAAATACAAAAGATGCATTTCTTCATGGCTCTTATACTTATTTTTCTTTTCTCTCTTTTTCTGGGGTACTGAAGCTTGAGCCCAGGAATTTCACACTGAGATACATCTTTAGTTTCTTTTTAAGACAGGCTCTGTAGTCACCATGTTGCCAGGGTGGGACTCTAACTGATTCTCCTGCCTCTGCGTCCCCGAGTGCTGGGACTACAGGTGCTCACCACCATGTCTGGCTAGCTCTGATATTTCTACTGGAGGAAATTAATTTTCCTCCAATAGAAATAGGATAATCCCAATGAGATAATTTTACTTATAATTACAACTGTGTGTAGTAGGTGAAGAGGAAAAGAAACTTTAATGAATGGGTCTTTTGGGTGTGACAGGGAATAGGATTGCCAGAAATAACAGTGAAACTATATTTCATCTGACTTCAAGAAATTCATATGTTCCTTCTGTTTTTCTATAGGTTCCTGGATTTGAACAAAAAGTAGCACACCTTTGTCTCTGAGTGAATGGTTTTTGTGGATACAGTAATGGGGATAGCCATTCTCACTCAGATTGGAGTTGGGATTGTGGGAAATTCTTCCTTCTTTTTCCCTTACATTTATTGCCTTTCCAGGAAACATAGATTGAGACCAGTAGCTCATATAATCAGCCATCTTTCATTGGCCAATACATTGTGGATTTTTTGTGGAGAAATCCCTCAAGCAATGGTAGACTTAGGTCTTCAGTATTTCCTGGATGATATTGGTTGTAAACTTGTCTTTTATTTTCACAGATTGGCCTGGGGAAATTCTCTCAGTACCACCTGTCTTCTAGGTGGCATCCAGGCCTTAAGTATTAACCCAACAAACGCAAGAAGGTCAGAAATCAAATCCAAATCCATAAAACCTATTCATTCTACCTATGTCCTGAGTTGGGTGTTTCATTTGCTGGTGAATATCATTGTGCCCATGAATGTGACTGGTCAAAAAAAAATAACAGAAACAATATTGTGACTTCAAATCTCAAATATTGTGCTCATCCTTTCTCTGATATCATGACAGAATCAGTGTGTTTATTGCTTTTCTCCTCTGTTGACTTGATTTGTTTGGGATTCATGATATGGGCTGGTGGAACCATGATACTTTTCCTTCATAGGCATAGACAGCAAGTTGGATATATTCATAGCATGAGACAGTCTCTTCAAATATCCCCAGAAAGCAAGGCCACAAAATCTATCCTGCTACTTGTGAGCACTTTTGTCTTATTTTATTCTTTCTCTTTCACTTTTGAAGCTTACATTTTTCTTTCTAATAACCCACAGTCATGGCTTGTGAACACCAGTGTGATTCTAACATCTTGTTTCCCAACCTTCAGCCCTCTTTTGCTCTTAAAAAGCAATCTCAGTATCTTCCATTTCTGTTCTTCCTGCTGAGGAAATCAGAGAACTCCCCCAACACTTAGTAGCATTGCCAATGTTCCCTCATCTGTTTATCTCACACTGCAAACTATCTTCTCTGAACTACTCATATTCTACATCTAGTGCTGGGTAGAGAAGATACCTGCCATAGGTCTGTGGGAAATCCTCACCACACACTAGAGGAACAACAACACAAATGATGTGACTGCAGTTGTACAAGCTGTCACAACAAGGAGCTCAGGACAGTATGTTTAAGGACCTTTGTTAGGTAAAATGTCTAGGAGGTCACTGGGTCTGCATTCAGCTCTAGCACTTTAGCTCTGATGTTTCTGTTGGAAGAGATTAATTTTATCCAATAGAAATAAGATAATCGGCCTGGGGAGATAGCTCAGTAGAATAAGTGCTTGCCTGGCAAGTGCAGGGTCCTGAGTTCAATCCCTGGTAACGCAAAAAAAAAAAAAAAAAAAAAAAAAAAGATAATCCCAATGAGATACTTTTAGTTATAGCACTTGTCCAACCAATTAAGACAAAATGGAGCCATGCTAAAATTCCACATCACCAAGCTAAAAATCAAATTGTTTACCTGACCTCCTAAAAATTAGAAGAGGGAGTGATTACAGCCAAATTCCCAAGCAGGCCATTTTGGTCACCAGGATAAGAAATCCCTTCCATTCTGGCCTTTACAAGGAAAGTAACTTTTAAACAATCAGTCCTCTCTTTGTTCTGTTTCTGCTTTCCTCTGACATTTTCTGATTCTTTTTTTGAGCCAAGATCTAATTATATAGTGCTGGGGCTGGCCAGATAGCTCAGAGGACTAAAGTGCCTGTTTAGGTAAAGCACAGTTGCCAGGGTTTGACCCCCAGCAGGCCCCAACCCTGGAGTGTGCTGAGAAGGTGATTGAGACAGGGTGTGATGATGTACGCCTGTAATCTCAGCACTTGGGAGGCTGAAAACAGAAGAATCACTATGAGCCTGATCTATGTAATGAGACCCTTTAGACCCTGTGCACTCTGTACCAAATACATTAAAAAAATTATATAGTGCTGGTTGGCCTTGAACTCACTATGTAGCCCATGTAGGCCCTGAATTTTCAGTGATCCTCCTGCCTCAGCCTCCAGAGTGCTGGAATTACAGCTGTGTGCCACGAAACCTGACTCCCTTCTGTGATTCTAAAGTCTCTGCTCAGTTCATCAGAGCACTCATTGCATTCTATGAAGTGAGGCATTGGCCAATTCTAGAATCACAAAGCCAAACTGGATCTTTAAATTACACGTGTTGTACTTTTCTTTTGACCTTCTGTATCTACAGTTCAGATTGCTCCCTGGATATTTTGGAGATGTTAACTAGTCATCATGGGTACTTTAGGCATATGGGAAAGTATGCTTCTACGAGATCCACAGGAAGGGATAGGGTGAGGCAGGAGATTAGGGCATGTGGGCAGGGCCTACTAATAAGGAAATGCACAGCAAAACAATTCCCAAAGCCCTGCCCCTAGGACCAGAGAAATGACGGCTTTAATTTTCTTGTGAGCACTCAAGAGAGATTTTAGTAGATTAGCATAGATTTGATGTCAACCTGAGGGGTGGAGGATACAAAGTACACCTGTGGTCTGCTCTCAGACTGTGGAGTATACCTCTTTTTCTACTTTTAATTGTCCTACACTCACAAGCAAAGCATGTTTATTTTACTATCTTTAATAAATATAAAAATTTTTCTCCTGTTTGCACTTGTTTTGTTTAATTCTTAGTTCAGGACAAGAAGAACCTAGAAAGAATCTCTAGAAAGAGTCCCTAGAACCTCAGAACATGGTAACAAGGGAACATATCAAGAATTAAAGGGGGGGCTGGTGAGATGGCTCAGTGGTCTAGGGCACCTACTAAGAACAAGCTCAGCAAGGCACAGGGACCCTGGTTCGGTCCCCCAGCACCACATGCTGGCCCGCCCCGCCCCCTGGTGGGCTGAGCTGGACACACACACACACACACACACACACACACAAATAAATAAATAAATAAAATTTAAAAAAAAGAATTAAAGGGCCTGGGGAAATGGCTCAGTGGAATAAGCACTTCCCTGGCAAGCACAAGGACCTGAGTTCAATTCCTGGTTCTGCAAAAAAAAAAAAAAAAAAAAAAAAAAGAATTAAAGGAAGTTCTGTGTTCCTGGTCTGCCACCATTAAGAGAAATGATCATGACCTGTGGTTGTAGAATTAGGGTATGGCAACTTGGCCAGATTAGGTTAGGAATTTATGCTGGAAATCCTAACAGACATTTCAGAGAATTTAAGGATTTTACTAAGAGAGGGGACATTTAATAAAGTATCCACGGTACCTAACAAACAATAGACATAGTTTATTGGCTCGAGCAAGCCAAAGAGCAAATGGATTGGGAGACATTGGAAATAAACTGGGTGGGAAGGGATGAGAAATAGGATAAGGATGACAGAAATCAGCATGAAGAGGACCGTGTAAACTTCCTAAATACTTCATTTAGCAGGAAATATGTACCAAGCCCAGCAATTATTTCATAAAGAGTTGTTTGAGAAGTTCTGGAGGGGACAGTGGCTCTATCCTTTGAGCATCAGAGGGGTTTTGATGGGATTTCTTGATACTGGGAAACCAGGTAAACTAGTTTCAGTGTAAGAATGATGCACAGTTTTTAGCACATGTAGCGTGTGGTACCTGTAAGACAACTTCCTCACCCAGGCCATAAATCACACATGTGGACAGTGCTCACATGGTGGGCTGGCTTTGAAGAGATACTTTTGTCTGTCAACAACACAGATTAAGGACTAATTAGTGACCATCGGGAGGGATGAACTAAGAGAAGGGAAGCAGGAGTGAAGAGGAGGCCTGAGATCTAGTAACTAAGCTTCATTTAGCAGTCAGGATGTGGAGACAGGATGTGGAGTCACGCTTTTAGTTCATTTATCCATTCTGTGAAGAATATTCTGACAGGCATTGTGGCACATGCCTGTGATCCCACCAACCAGGAAGCAGACGCAGGAGGACGACTGCAAGTTCAAGGTCATCCTGGGCCACATAGTGAGTTCAAAGCCAGTCTGAATTACATAGTGAGACCCTGTCCCAAAACAAAAAAATGTTTAGTGATTTACAACTCTATCCCTGTTACTGCTATAGGTGATACTGAACATAGTAATAAACAAAATAGGAATATATAACTGTCCCTGTAAAGTTTACATTTTGTTGGGACAGTCAGAAAATGTTAAACACATAATAATGATATAGAAGGTAGGGTGGCAAAGCTGGTTAGGGAAACGAGGGGGACCTGTCAACTGCAAGATCTTAGGAAGTCACCAAATAATTTCCAGGACCCTGCATGTAGGGCTTTCTGTGGGGATTCTGAGGAGCTGTGGATTGCATACAATGACACAGGAGGAGTTCGCTGTCATGACCCCTCACTATAGCCCATTCTTCATTGGAATGCACTTTTTGCCTTTTCTCTGTTTGGCCTAAATTTGCTCTACAGTGCAAGGTTTTTTTTTTTTTATCCCTGTCATGGTTTGGGGTTTTTGCAAGGGGTACAATATAATATAGGATTTATAGCAATAACATTTAATAATATTAGTTTATAAGGAATCATCCAAGACTCATATACAACAAATGCAGGAAATCTATCCACATACTAAATACTAAAGAATACAGCTGAGGGCATGGATCCTAATATCCTGCATGAGTCCAGCTGAAAACCTAGAGCTCATAACAATGTGTCCACCAAAATCCAACTGGAGGCCTAGAGCCCACGACAATGTCTCGTGCAGGCCCACTTCACAGACCTGGAAAGGCCCAAAGGTCAGTGGTGGAAGCTAGAAAGTCTATGCCAGCAGGATGAAGGATCTGTGCTAGTAGGCTGAGGGATCTGAGCTGCAACAAGGAAACAACATTCTGGGTAAGCACGAGAGCTCCCCCAAAAGTACCACAGTCAACCTCTGCAAAAGTGAGTTCCTGAGCTCCTCTAGTGATGAGGAAAGCTGAGTTCCCATCATGAAAGCCAATCTAACAAGCTTCTCCATGAGGCTGAGCAGTGCACCATCTTCCCCTCTGGAGCCAGGAAGCAATGCTCAAGATGACCAGAGCGCCTCCAAAGTTCACTGGGAAAGCTGGCAGGACAAGGTCTTCCAGCAGAACAGCCCAGGAGACCTAGCAGCTTCCAACAGCTTCTCCAAACAGCATCCCTAATAGCGTTTCAGCAGCATTTCCTGTTCTGCCTTTATGTTGCTGGCAACAACCTTCAGGTGGCCCTCCCACACCCATACCATGCTGGTTTAGTTCAACTGGGTGTAATAAATTGACCACCTCTTAGAAATCCGCTACAATCGCTAACCCTACTTTTCTTTCTTGTTTTTTTTCTTTTTTCTTTGGTACTGGGAATCAAACTCAGGACCTTGCACTTGCCAGGCAGGCCCTGAACTATATCCCCCTGCCCTACCCCTTACTTTTTTTTTTTTTTTCATTTATTTATTTGTGTGTGTGTGTGGCCAGCTCAGCCCACCAGGGGCGGGGGCTGGCTGGCATGTGGTGCTGGGGGATTGAACCACGGTCCCTGTGCTTTGCCAAGCTTGTTCTAAGTAGGTGCTTTAGACCACTGAGCCATTTCACCAGCCCCCCCCTTTTCAAATAAACTTCTGGCACCATTTTTTCTGGCGTTGTCTCATCTGATTCTTTGTTCCAGGCAAGGAGGACCTAGAATACTTTTAATTGGTGAATCATTTTTCAAGGAACTAGAGGACAAAGGCAACATTAGGTTGTTTCAGATGGTGGTAAATGTTCTACTGAAAGGTACTGACTAATAGAGTAAGAAAGTTTTTTTTTTTAATATATATTGTCTACAGGGTCTCACTACATAGATCAAACTCATAGTGATTCTCCTGCTTTTCAGCCTTCCAAGTACTGGAGTTATGCACCATCATGCCTAGTCTCAATCACCTTCTCAGTGTTCCCCAGCTGTGGGGCTGCCATGGCATGCCAGGGATCGAACTCTGGTTGCTGCGCTCTGTCTAAGCAGGCACTTTAGCCTGCTGAGCTACCTGGCCAGCCCGAGAAGGTGGTTCTTGACTGTGTCAGTTTTATTTCTCTGTTTTTTTAATATTATTTTTTTTTTCCAGCGGGGCATGGTGGTGCACTCTGTAATCCCAGCACTTGGGAGGCTAAAGGAGGAGGTTCACCACGAGGTCAAGGCCAGCCTGGGTTACATAGTGAGTTCAAGTTCAGCTGCACTACATAGGGAGACCCTGTCTAAGGAAAAAAAAAGTCATGGAAATGACTGCAAAGTTGTGGTTTAACAAGGTTATTTGCAAGGTTGCAGTTAAGACTGATACTGGGAAATTCTCTTCATGTAAGTGGCTTAACTATAAATAGTGGTTGGGTTTGCCTGGCAAGCGCAAGGTCCTGAGTTCGATCCCTGGTACCACCAAAAACTAAATAAATAATAAATATGGTTGGCAGTCTCTTATGCTAGTTCCCATCATCAATCAAATGACTGCATGAGGGTCATCTCTTCATGAAGCTCCTGGCTTCATTTTTCCTGAGTTCTGACATGAGTGATTTAATTTTGGTACATGAATTTCTCAAAGAAAAAAAGAATAGTAGACTCTGAAATCTCTCAAGTAAGGTACATCTTCTCTGCAAATAAAGAAAAAAAAATCAACCAATCCTTTAGTTCACTCTACAAATTTATTCTATGTATATAGCATAGAGAATCCTGCTGGGGTCTGAGATAAGGAGGTCAAAGTAGCTAGGGAGCAAGCTCCAGTTGCATGCTGGGATCAATCCGAGCCTTGGGAAACCTGGCTTCTGTGGCTCTTCACTGCAGGACTCAATTTCCCAGAAGCCACCGCGCCAGTGTTAACAAATCTGCTCCGGGTTTCTGAGGGCGGTGGATCGGGGGCTTCGTGGGGGCAAGACGGTGAGGTGAGAGGAAGAAGTCACCTGAGGGAGGGGCCGCTGACCGCTGCGCGCCGGTGCGGCAGTCCCAGGTGCGTGTCTCCGAGTGCTTCTAGAGTACGAGGGTGGTTAACGCGGTCGCCAGGGTCGGAGGCCGGAGAGGGCGTGTGCGCGTGCGTGCGTGAGGACCTTGCAGTCGGGGCCAGGCGGCCCTGTGCAGGCTGAGGGCGCGTCGCGGCGGCTGTGAGCGTCGCTGTTGCGGTGCGCTGGTTGTCGGCTGCGTCTCGTCTCTCCTCTCGCAGCCGCTCGAGCTGCAGCGGAGGAACGGCCCCGGCATGGGTAACATTCTGAGCGCAGGGTGCAGCGTTCCGCGAGAAGGTACAGGCCGGACGCGGGATGGAAATTTGAGAACTGGACGTGCCATCGAGAGCCCCACCGAGGGCGGCCACCGGTCATCCCGCGTTCGTCCAGCCCTGGCCCCAGCAGCCATTGTGCACACCCAGGCCGACGCCTTCTGCTTTTATTTACCTCTTTTGTGCGAAGTGAGGGAAAGTGGTCTGGGAGATGCCGTCAGACTCGGTCTGCTCCGCGCTCCAAGAAGAGCCCGAGGGGAGGGCCCCCATGCCTCCCCCTAGCGCTGTGCCGTTATTTAAAAGAACCTGTACTAGGATGAGAGCATTCCTGCTGCACATGTGATAATCAGGGGTGAAGTCGTACTTCAAGAAATGCTGTTTTGATTTTAGACTGTAGCGGACTCAGTAAATATTCAAGAAAGAATGGAGATGTGCAAACTGATACCCCCCCCCTTTTTTTTTATGCGTGGCCGGGGATTGAACTCAGGCCCTTGAGCTTGCCAAGCAAGTGCTTATTCAACTGAGCTATCTCCCCATCCCCCCCCCTTTTTTTTCTTTTTGAGACAGGGTCTCTATGCAGTTCAGGCTGGCCTTGAGCTGACTTTGTAGCCCGGGCTGGTCTCGAACTCACAACAATCCTGCCTCAGCTTCGAGTGCTGGGATTACAGGTGCCCCCTCCCCCCCATTGTTTTGGGTTTTGTATCCTGTGACTAACATCTCGGCCATTCACCTTTCTACTTCGTATTCACATGACCATGTGGCAGATCTTTCGCCAACAGCCTGTGCATACTTATCGTAAAATGCTATGGAAATAAACCTCTAGTTAGATTTGGGTTTGGTAGAGAAGAAAGAGACCAGTATGCACCAGGTATTTTTTAGGCTTTACAGACTTTTTTTTTCCAAGCTGGGGAAGAATGGAGATGGTTAGATGATTTCAGTTAATTTGTGAGGCTTTCAGGAGTGGGAAAGTGACAGTCTAAGATTTCGTATCAAAAGCCAGGATTTCAGTGCACACTGGCTCCACCCTCTGGGCCAGCCTGCCTGCCAGTCCGGGTGTGGTGGTGCAAGCCTGTAATCCTACCGCTGGGAGGCTGGGACAGGAGGATCACTAGGAGTCTGAGTTGCATTGTGAGACCCTGTACCAAATACATTAAAAAAAAAAAAAAAAAAGAAAGAAAAGAAAAAAACCAGGATTTTCCAGGGTGTCCATTAGATGAAATTTGTAGTACTGGCACTGTTAGTGCCAAGTTTTGGCAGCTCCGTTTGTGTTTTGGGCCTCCTTTTTGTTTTTTGAGAGGGGGTTTCCCTATGCATCTTAGACTGGTCTTGAGCTCACTATGTGGCTCAGGCTGGCCTCCGCTTTCAGTCTTCCAAGTGCTGGGATTACAGGTGTGCAGCCACAGTCCTGGGCATTTTTTTTTTTTTTTTTTTTATGTGGGGACTGTGAGAGGCATGTTGTGGTTAAGTCAGAGATCTGGAGGATCTGAGTTGGAATCTTGGTTTTGTCCCCTTTGGCTTTGTAGTGAACATTAGAATGAACTCACATTGTCAAGCCCCTTAGAGTGGCGCTGGGCATCTTAGAAGTGCTTAGCAAAGTTTGATCGGTTTAGGCCTCTCTCCTCATCTTTCTATAGAAGAGGAGCATTAGAGGTATGTAACTCATTGTGATTGTTGATTGTGTATTCAGAATGGGATATTCTACTAATCTTGACAAAAATTCTTTTTTTTAAAAATGTTTTTGAAATTTTTGGATAAAGTTATATCTTATATACAGCATTATGTTTTGAACTATATATACATAAACTATTATGTATATAAATTATATTCATATATAGGAATTATAGCCAGTTAGCCCCTGCATTAACTCGTAGTTATTTTTAATATCTGTTATGTTAATATTTTTCTTTTTTTTGAGACAGTCTTGCTGTGTAGCCTATGCTGTCCTTGAACTCACAGGGATCGTCCTGCCTCAACTTTCTGAAGTGCTGGGATTATAGGTGTATGCCACCATGCCTAGCTGTTTACATTTTCAAGAACACAATATAGTGCCGTTAACTATAGTCACCATATTGTAAAGTTCTAAAACTTATTTCTCCTGTCTAACAGAAATGTTGTGTCCTTCGCCCAGCATTTCTCCAGTCCCTTCTGTCACTCAAGCACCTAGTTATTGCCATTCTACTCTCAACTTCTGTGAGATCTTTTTATTTTATTTTAGTACTTTTGAGGCTGGGTCTCGCTATGCTGTTCAGGCTGGCCTTGAGCTTGCGATGTAGCCCAGGCTGGTCTTGAACTTGCAGTGATCCTCCTGCCTCAGCCTCCTGAGTGCTGGGATTACAGACATGCGCTATCAGGCCTGGGATGAAAGTCTGTTTTCTATAGTAGCTGTATTAATTTACATTTCCAGCAATAATGGGAAAAGGTTTCCTTTTGTCATATGCTTCTCAACAGTTGTTATTTTTGTCTTGCTGATGATAGCCGTACTAGTGGGCATGAGGTGATCTCTTTTTGGAGTTTGTGTTTCCCCGATTTTGATGATGGGTGATGTTTAGCATTTTTTCATACACCTATTGGCCATATGTATAGCTCCTCTTGGATCATATCTGTTTGAATCTTTGCCCATTTCTAAATTGGATTTTCTTGTTATTAAGTTCCTTTGTAGATTTTTTTTTAATCTTAATTTTATTGAGAAGTAGCAGTGAGACAGTTTCAAAACAGGTCAGTAGGACAGTTACAATAATTAATACATTGCATAGTATTGTCTTTGTAGTAGTTATTCATATGTTGATGTTTTGGATGTTAATCCTTTGTCAGATGTATAGTTTGCAAGTATTTTCTCTCATTTTGTAGACTGTCTCTTCACTGTGTTGATTTTTTACTTTTGCTGTGCAGAAGCTTTTTAGCTTGATATAATTTCATGTCTTTTTGCTTTTGTTGTTTGTAATTTTGAAGTTATACACAAAAAATTATTGCCATGTCTAATGTTAAAATCTTTCCCCTGTTTTCTTTCCTAGTAGTTTTAGTTTCAGGTCTTGTATTTTAATGTTTAATCCATTTTGAATTGTTTTTTTGCACCTAATAAAGAGATGGGGGTCTAATTCCATTCTACATAGTGATACTCAGTTTTCTTACTACTGTTTATTGGAAAGGTTGTCCTTTATTGTACTTTCTTGGCAATTTTGTCAGAAAACGGTTAGCTGAGCTGTGGGTATAGCTCAGTGCTTAGCAAGTCTGAGGCCTGTATTCAGTCTTTAATTAAACACACACACACACACACACACACACACACACACACACACATCCTCATTTGTAGATGCATAGATGTATTTATGGGCTCCAAATCAGGTAGGTCGATGTTTTTAGCTTTTTTTTGTTTTGTTTATTCGTGATTGCTCTGGATATTTGGGCTCTCTTGCAATTCTGTATGAATTTTAGGATTTTTTATTTTTTCTATTCTGTGAAGAAAGTAGGAGAGAATTTTTTTTTTTAAATGTATTTAGTACAGGGTCTATAGGGTCTCATTACACAGATTAGACTCATAGTGATCCTCCTGATTTCAGCCTCCCAAGTGCTGGGATTACAGGTATGCACCCCCACACCCAGTCTTAGTTGCTGTCTTAGTGTGCCTAGGGGGCAGGGCTGACACAGCACGCTGGGGATTGAACCCCAGTCGATGTGTCTGCCTGCGCAGGTGCTTTAATCCTCTGAGCTATCTGGCTGGCCCGGGATGGAAATTCTTAATTTGAGTTTATGCAACTCCATTTATGGTCTTAGGGACCACAAATCTCTACATTTGAAGTATTGTTGGAATTGTAAATGTGCCAGGCATGGTGGCTCACACGTGTAACCCCAGCACTCCTGAGGCAGGAGAATCACCATGAGGTTGAGGCCATCCTGGGCTATATAAGCAAGTTCAAGGCTGGCCTGTGCTACACAGGGCGAGACTTTGTCTGGAAAAAAAAAAAAAGATGTGAGTTTTGTAGGGAAAGAAAATATATGATTTCATAAGATTATCACAGGTATCCATGACCCAAGAGAATTAATTAGCGTTTATTTATTTTATTTTTAATGGTACCAGCGATCGAACTCAGGACCTTGCATTTTCCAGGCAGGCGCTTATGCCTCTGAGCTATATCCCTGGCCTGCAAGTTCATTCATTTAGAACAGGGGTTCTTACTAGGGTATGTATGCTGTTTATAACTAGTGGGCAGAGGTCAGGAATGTTTTTGAACGTTCTACAGTATAGGAATAGGAGGAGCCCATCAGAGGAAGATATGGGGCCCAATCCTAGACCTGATGTGCGTTCCAAGAGTGAGGGACTGGTTAGAATCCTCTCATGGGGGTTATTGTAGCAACTTCTAGGAAGAATTGCCTGTGCTCTTCATTCATGCCTGGTACAACAGCAGGTTCCCTGGGAGTTAGGAGAAAGTTGGGTTTGCTCAGATTCCTGTCTGCTACCTCTGTGTGTGTGTGTGTGTGTGTGTGTGTGTGTGTGTGTATCTACGTAGGAACTGTGGGAAAGGCATGTATTTGTGGGGGTAGCTGAGAAATAAAAGTAGAGAATGAGGTAGTTACATTGATGTAAGTTGCTTTGGGGGCACTGAGACATAGAATGACTTAAATCTTTTTCTTTTGTTCCCCAGGAGAAGAAGACTAAAGAAGATTAATCAACCAGTTTTTGTAATTTTAAAAACATGGTCCATGTAAGTTGGTCTTCATCTCTTTCCCTGGAATTCCGATAATTTTCAAGTTAGCTGACTCTTATCATTTATCTCGAAGCTTGCTACCTAAGGATCCAAGCTTCTGTAGCCTGGTTTGTGTCATTAACAGTGGATGTTGGAAGTTTAGTGCTTTTCCTCGTGGTGCCCCTCTTTTCACCAGTGGTGTTTTTTTTTGTAACACATTATATTCAGCATCTGCTCTGTGCTTGGTCCTCAGTCAGGGAAATGCTAGAGCCGTAGAGAAGTTGCTCCCACAGGGGACAGGCTCTCAGGGCACTTGAGAATGATTGGCTCATTTGATCGCAATTGGGACAGCCTTGGAATTTCTCCCCAGATGAGCTTTCCAGCCTGTGAGGGAGGGTTTAGTAGTGAGGAGCCCCTTCTGTGCATGTGGCAAGATGACCTGCTTTATTTATTAAGCTTTTAGGAAAATGTTCAAGGAGCACAGAGAGTGACCATCGCCCAGGTGTAAGCAGGAGGTGACTGTGGATTCTCAGCATGGGGTGATACCTTAAAAGGTGTTGACTGTCCAAAGACATTGACAGATAAATACAAAAAGTGGTTGAATCTAATATGTCACGGGGGGCATGGTGGTGCAGGCCTGTAATCTAGGCGTTCTGGGAGGCTGAGGCGTGAAGATTACCAGTTCAAGCCTAGGCTGGCCGACTTGGTAGTGAGACCCTGTCTCAAAATCAAAAGGATCTGGGAATATAGTTCAGTGTGAAGGCCCTGAGTTCAAGCCTCAGGACACAGAAATAAAAAAAACTAGTATGCCAGTTGCATGGATGGTTAGACACAATAAAAATCACTTGCCTTGATAAGAAAAATTACTTTTGATATAATTTACACCATAATGAACTTGAGGATTGAGAGTCTTTTTAAGTTTTTAAAGTATTTTACACAAAAGTTGGGTGAGGGGCCGGGGAGAGATGGCTCAGTGGAATAAGCGCTTCCCTGGCAAGCGCAAGGGCCTGAGTTCAATCCCCGGTTCCACCAAAAAAAAAAAAAAAAAAAAAAAGTTGGGGGAAGATGTCATTTTTTAAAAATTAATTTTATTTGTACATTTTAGATATACACAATGATAACATTCATCATAGTGAATTTGCACCTTTACATGATATATCTTGATCCTTCTTTTTTCCCCCTTTGCCCTCCCCTTGCTGTATCCTCTCTTCCTCTTTTTATTTTTAAAAGCTTAGTTTCTATGTTTTCCTTCTATTGTTTATTTCCCTCCTTCCCTTCCTCCTGCTCCTGCCTAGTTCCTCTTAGCCTTTGAGCATTTTTTATTTCATTATATCTGTTACAGATTTTGGTCCTAAGTAGCCCTTTCTGTGGTGTGAGAAGCCATGCAATATTTGAACATGTGTGTCTAATTTATTTCACTTAAGAATGGTCTCAAGGTGCATTTATTCACCTAGAAATGTCTCAAGTTTTATTACTCCATTATATACTGAAGACATCTTGACCCATCCATTGGTTGATGGGTATTTGGGCTGTTTCCAAGATTGGCTGTTTCCAAGGCATCATAAATTATGCTACTGTAAACATGACATGTCATGCTTCTTATTTTTGGTATAACTTGTGGAATAAAGATGACGCATGTTATGGTTTGTGTCTAGTTGTCCCCCCAAAGCCTCATGCAGTCATGGGGTGGACTTCTAGAGTTTGTGATTGACTCATGATCCACTGGGATGATGGGTGTGAGTGCTACAACCAGCCTGGGGCAGCTAGCCTGAATGTAACGTAAGGGAGACAGACTTGCTTTTTGCAGCCATTGTTGCTGCTACTCCTCCCTTTGCTCTCTGTTCTTTTCTGCCTCCATGAAAGGTTGCTCTCTGCCATGTGCCCCTCTGCCTTGGAGCCAGCTGAGCATAGCCTAAAATCTCCAGTGACTGTGAGCCAAATAAACCTTTCCTTCCTTCATTTTGGGTGTTGGGTATTTTGTCCCAGCAATGAGAAAAGAGCAACTGAGACAAGATAGAAGTGCATATTTACTAGGTATTGTGAAGCGGTCTATAGCAGGCACGATGATTATTTAGTAGAGAAATGTACATTGTTCCTTCCGTTCCCAGACATCTGGGCTATGCATTATTCTGTAGCATCTGGATTCTTCAAGAACATGCAGGTGTCTGGTGACTTTCCATTTTCTTTCTTTCATACAGTTTAGTCCTTCACCTCCTCTCCTCTTATCTTGAAATAACCTCCTTCACTTTCACTCTAACACATGTGTTTGTGGTTTCAGGGGTCAGTGACCTTCAGGGATGTGGCCATTGATTTCTGCCAGGAGGAATGGGAGTGCTTAGGCCCTATTCAGAGAGACTTGTACAGAGATGTGATGTTGGAGAACTACAGCAACCTCATTGCAGTGGGTAAGGTCATATGCTGCAGTTCACTGTAGCGGGTGTGCTCTGGAAAATCAGCTTCTCTCATTGTGAATTACTGATTAATTAATTTAGTGTAGAAAATATCAAGAGAGAGAAAGAAGGGGGTTCCGAGTGGGTGGCCTGGGGAACCTGCTTCTCAAGGGAGCTTTATAGAGTAAAATCACAAGGTGAGGTAGGTATAAAGTGAGATAAAACTATAGTTAGTTAACTAATAAGATTAGAAGTATAGTCTCTTAGGTAATATTGATACAATAGAAAGTCAGAAGGTTGTGTGAGGTGGGACAAAACTATGCTTAGCTAAAGTTGCTTAGGTGATATTGATTAAATGGGGATCAACCAGAGACACAAGTTATATAGCAAGTGTACATGGGACAGACAAGGACTGTCCTGGAAGGTGTAGGTTAAGGGAGTTTTGATCCTCCACCAAGGTGATTGATACTTGTGTATTTGGTATAGAGTCTCACTACGCAGCTCAGACTCATAGCGATCCTCCTGTTTTCAGCCTCCCCAGCACTGGGATTACAGGTGTGCGTTACCATGCTCAGACTCGGTCACTAGCTTAGTGCACCCCCGGGTGGGGCCAGCACAGCATGCGGTACCAGGGATTGAACCCCAGTCCTATGCTTGCCTAACCAGGCACTTAGTCCGCTGAGCTAGCTTGCTGGCCCTATCAATCACTGCTTTTCATCTGTAGGGGAAGTTATGGGTGTAGTCATTCCTCTTTGTCCTGAGGCCCGACCTTCAACAAATGCTTCTCCAGCTACAGTTGTCTTCTGCACTGACCTCTTGAGGGCCGAGCCGTGTCTGACTGCCTGGTCCCCTAGGTACCCTTTTCTAGCAGAAAGACAAGCCTATGCTTTTTCAAGTTCATTCTAAAATTTCTTTGTCTACAGCTCACAGATTAAACTTATACCCATGATCTCGTAACCACAGTTCACATGTTAGTAAAAGCACATCCATTAGTATTATACACACAGGAAAGAAGGTCTCAAATCTCTTCTTTACTCTTAGTTAGCATAGGCAAGGCACAAATGTAAATTGGTCCCCTGGTAGCTGCTTCTCTCAGTGAAAGGCAAACAGTTGTTGCAAGCTGTTTCAGGCTGATTTCTGGAGAGAAGAGCAGACTAATGGCAAGGTACTTCTAAAGTTAATTCCCAGTGAGTTGAAGAAAAACTGGTGTTTCTAATTTACTAACAGAGAGAGCACTCAATTTTCAATGGAAGCTTTAAGAAAGGGCTCTAACAGCATCATCTCTGGCTACTCTGGGACAGAGAGTCTACTAGAAGATCACTGAAAGAGCTACTTCTCACCTCACTGAGGAGTGTGGGTGGGGATGATAGCTAAGGGGACATTTTTCTGGTGGTTACGTAGGCAGTTGGGACTCAGATTCTACTGATGAACCATTGGGTATATACCAGCGGGTGTTCCTTGCTTGACTTGTTAGAGGTCCTGAGTTCAATCTCCATACCAAAAAAAAAAAAAAAAAAAAAAAAAAATTCAGCAAATAGTCCAGATGCAACATATACAAAATAGGGATAAAATGTCCTATTAAAAAGGCATCATAAAAAAAAGGCATCATAAAAAGGCATCATAACTTTCCATGTTCTTAAATTTATTGTCATTTTAACAAACACTAAGCAGTTGACAAACACATTTCTTTTTATTCTTATGTTTTTTTCTTTTGAATTTCTTACAGCTTTTTTGTTATTATTGTGTTTGGTTT
>NW_004524920.1:843166-845317 GCF_000260255.1 Octodon degus
CCACGAGCTGGGATTACAGGCATGCGCTACCACACCCAGTCACTTTAAACTAATCTTGTACATTTATATCTGGTAACGTGAATAGCTAATTTGAAGATAACATCATGCAATACAGCAACCATTGTTTAATTAAAAAAGAAAAAATTGATTACCTACATAAGTTTTGTTATGAAACAAAAACAAACTCTTACCTCTGTCCAGTTAGCTCATTGAGAGACCTCCAAATGATATAGGCCATCTAAGACTTCCATATGATCAATAGTATAAGGGAAATAGGACTTTGAACCTGCTGGTTGTCTGATACACCAAGTTTGTGTTTTCCAAAATTGTAGAGTGAATTCTAGGAACAGTGGAGGTGAAGAGTAGGAAGTATTTATTGAGAGAAAGAATGCTTCTGTCCAAGAGGGACAGAAGGGTCCTGAGAGGGTGGTTTAAGATTTGTTGGGTTGAAAATGGGCACTTCCATGAAGTGTCTGCGTTTTGCCTACCTGCACTAACCTTCTCCCTTTTGCTGGTCATCTCTGCAATTGTTCTTGTTTTGTAATGATTGAGGGACTCAGTTTGAATCATTGACATTCATTGCCGGAGTATCATAATCATTATATTATGTTTGATCTCATAATTACTATAGATGTTCTCTTTTACCCCTGTTCTGCCATATCTATGAGGAGAACAGTGTCTTTAATTTTTCTATCAAAAGAGCCTCTCTGATTCAAAGTGGATACATTCTGTCTCCTTCAACAAATATTTCTTTTACCTGCTTCAGAGTTGAAAGTTTCAGGCCATGAAGTATACATACCTTTTTCATTGCCTGAATATCACGAGAATAAGGAGGTGAAAGTCATAATAATATAATCTTTAACATTGTGGTACTATATAAAAACAATATTCAGAGCATTTTAAATATATCTGATCTTAGTATCAACCCTATAAAATAGGTATTGTTATCTCCATTTTATAGATGGAAAAACTACAGGGCAGAATTTTATGTGAATTGCCTGAAGTCACCCTGCTCTGGGGGCCAGGAGAAGAGCTGAACCAGGCCCTGTGGGGCTTTGGTTCTTCTTAAAGGAAAGACCCTATATGAGTATAAGTGAAACTTAAGTCCTTTTTTTTTTTTCCCCCTGCTGAGAATTGGACCTAGGGCCTTTACACATTAAGCTGTATCTCCCACTTTTTTATTTTGGGACAGGATCTTGCTAATTGGCTGTTATGGTTTGCATCTAGATGTCTCCCAAAGTGCTCCCAGGCTGTGGAGGGTGATGGACTATGGGGCAGTAGAGCTGACGTGCTGTTGGGAGGGGAGGCCTGGCTAGAGAAGCAGGTTCCTGGGGCCCTGACCTGGAAGGGTTGGTCTCCCTTCCTGGCACTGTGCTTCCTGGCCACAATGACATGAGCAGATTTTCCCAGGCCAGGCCCTTCTACCAGCCAGCTATGCACTGAAACCTCTAAAATTCATGAGCCCAAATAAACCTGTCCTTCTTTAACTTGTGGGTGTTGGGCATTGTGTTGGTGACAAAAAAGTAACTAAAATGTTTGCTAAATTGCCCAGACCAGGCTTGAATTTGTAATCTTCCTGCCTCAGCTTCCTAGAGTGCTGAGATTATGAGTGTGTGCCACTGTATCTAGCTCTAAATCCTTTTTCTAATCTAAGCTGATCTTTCCCACTGTCCATTCACCTTTCTCTGAAGTCTTTTGACTTTTATTACAAATTTAACCTGGCTCAATTTAAAAAAAAAATAAATTTACATTTAAGAAGAGAACTATGTTGTGCATTTTTCTTTTTGGCAGGAAGTACCATTTCTAAGCCAGATGTGATTGCCTTACTAGAGCAAGGGACAGAGCCCTGGATGGGTGTGAGGAAGGACAGGAGCAGGTGGTACCCAGGTGAGTGGAGGTGAGGCAGGAGGGGGAGCCGGCATTCCCTGGGGCAGCTCCTGTGGTTTGGCAGACTTCCTGTAGAGAGACTGGAGGCCTGTTGAAAAGTGTGCCTAAGACCTGGGAGGAAATAAAGCTCCTAGCGGGAGCTGCCAAAGGAACTTCATTTTTAAGATTTTTCTTTTTTTTTTTTTTTTTTTTTTTCGTTATTAGGGTTTTTTTTTTTTTACGGTACCACGAATCAAACTCAGGACCTTGCACTTGCCAGGCAAG
>NW_004524920.1:845417-849445 GCF_000260255.1 Octodon degus
CCTGTGGTTTGGCAGACTTCCTGTAGAGAGACTGGAGGCCTGTTGAAAAGTGTGCCTAAGACCTGGGAGGAAATAAAGCTCCTAGCGGGAGCTGCTAAAGGAACTTGCTGCTTTACCACCATGACCACTTTTTTTTTTTTTTTTTTCGTTATTAGGGTTTTTTTTTTTTGATGTTACCAGGAATCAAACTCAGGACCTTGCACTTGCCAGGCAAGCACTTATTCCACTGAGCTATCTCCCTGGCCCCCAGGAATGTCATTTTTAAATGAATCACCTCAGTCTTGTTCTCTTTATTTCCTTCTACTTTTAGTGGGGTGAGTCTCCTCTTTCATTCCCAGTGTTAACTTTTAATGGATGTCCTGGATCCAGCTGCTTGTCAGCTCTGCCTTTTGTATTCCCATTGCCATATGTACAGTCATGGTCTGAAAATGCTAAAATGGCTTTAAAATAAGTTTCTGTTTACCAGGTGATTGCTTAATTCATCTATTCTGTATTTAGTCTGTGTCTGCCTTTTTCTCAGACTAAAGTCCCTGGTTCTCACTGATAGTGAGGATACCAGAATTAGACTATCCCACAACTGCTTGCTGCCTTTTCCCACATAATGTGCAAAACATTCCAAGAATCACAGTACCAATATCAAGCTGACTATGTGACCCTTCAAGACAGTTTATGCCCTCTGTTTTTTCTCTACTTTTCAGTTTCACTCTCATCTGTATTTCAAAATATACAGCCGTTCCATACTGTACTTTAATTTTTTAGATCCTTTCTGTGTGTGACAGAAAGAGTGTGTGAATGAGAGAAAGCCTCTCTGGTCAATTTGATGTAGCCTTTTCTTTTGTTGGTTTGTAAATCAGTGCTTATGGGCACAATATTCCTTCAGTGTGTGTTGATGACCCTTTTTAGTCTTTTTTTAATGTAACACTCAAGATCATTCACATACTATAAAATCTGTCCATTTACAGTGTACAGTTGGGTGATTTGTATGTGTTCATTTCATCACCCCAAAAGAAAATCCCACACTAGTAGCAGTCACTGCCTGTTTTCTTGAAGTATTTTCTAATTTTCTGGATTATTGCTATGACACAGGAATACTTGCTTTCATTTCCCTAGGTTTTTTATTTTATTTTATTTTATTTTATTTTTATTTATTTGAGAGAGAGAGAGGTGTATGTGTGTGGCCAGCTCAGCCCACCAGGGGGCGGGGCTGCCTGGCATGTGGTGCTGGGGGATTGAACCGTGGTCCCTGATGCTTTGCCAAGCTTGTTCTAAGTAGGTGCCTTAGACCACTGAGCCATCTCTCCAGCCCCTCCCTAGGTTTTTAATGTTGAAAATGGTACCCTAAAAAAACAAAGACTAATTATTAAATTTCATTTACAAACATTTCCGGATTTCTAGATTTTCTAGATTTTCCAGTTGCCAGTATTTTGTCTGGTGTGCATTTTCTTATGATGGTAAAGTCATTCATGGCAGCTAACATCCTTCTAGTGAGACAACCAAACATGAGCCGACCCACTGAAGCAACTCTCATATCAGGAGTATCATTAAAATAAAATTTTATTTAAATTAATTCATAGAATTTATCCCCTCAACCTCCATACTGGGAATTCAGGCGAGGACTTGGCACCTGCTTGGCCTTAAGCTGTATTACTGCTGCTTTTTTATGTATTTCAATTTTGAGGCAGGGTCTTGCCAAGTTACTCTGGCTAACTTGAATCTTGCAATCCTTCTGCTTCAGCCTTCCAGGTAGGCAGGATTACAGTTGTGTGCTACTACGCCTCGCAGTTTCCACAGCTGGTTTGATGATTTTTTTTCTTTGTGGAGGTTTAAATGTCCAGTCAGTTTATAAATTAATTTCTTAGGTTTTTAAAATTCTTTTTAATCTGAAAGACTGCTTTGCTTTTTTTTTTTTATTTTTTTATTTTTTTTTAAAAGTCCAAGTCCAGGCCAGTTTTCTTAAAGCCTACTAACCTGGCAAACATTCTGGTTTTGTGAGATTTACATTTTTTCCTCCCTTGTGATTTGGCTCATAAACTGCACAAGGGCTATAATTTCCAGGAGTATTATGTGAAGAATCTTGTAATATCATGTTTCCGTGTAGATTATTATAATTTTGTTCAATCGTGTATGGTTTTCCATTTCTAGATAAGAGTGTAATCTGTGACACTGGCTTTTAGCATTAATTTATTATTATTATTATTATTTTAAAGTTTAAAAAAATGTATTTGGTTGTGACAGGGTCTCACTGTATAGCTTTGACTTGTGATGATCCTCCTGCTTTCAGCCTCCTAAGTGCTGGGATTACAGGCGTATGCCACCTTGCCCGGACTCTGGCCGTCTGACTCATCCTGTCCTGGGGGCAGGGCTGGAGTGGCTTGTGGTGCCGGGGAATCTAACCATGGTCCCTGCACTTGCCTAAGTTTGCCTAAGCAGTTGCTTTAGTCCACTGAGCTATCGTGCTGGCTCCCAGTATGAATTTATTATGAACAGAGAATATAGTACAGGTTGAGCATCTCTCATCTGAAAATCTGAATCTGAAATGCTCCAAAGTCATGCTAGCTGTGACACTACAAGTATTCCACACTTGACCTTAGATCACAATAAAAACATGGGCACAGTAAAAGTACTTCATAAAATCACCTGCTGACTTTGTAAGCTATATATAAAATGAAATCTTGTACTTAAACTGGGGCTCTGTTTCTAAGGTGTCTTATATATATATAAAGTTTTCCATTTTGTTTGTGGATCTGTATTTCCCAATATTGTTTATTTTTCACTTTTTGTACCAGGAATTGAACTCACAACCTAGTGCTTACCAGGCCGGTGCTGTGCCACTGAGCTATATCCCCAGTCCTCCCAATATTGTTTACTTGCTTCATATTTTGAAGCCATTTAGTATGCACATGTTTTCTTTAATACTCCTTTATTATCATGACAATTATATAGCTGCTTTATAGGAAATTAGCAGACTTGCACATACTAAAAATTTGAAAAAAAAATAAAAAATGTGATCATCATATTTACATCCCTTAGTAACCCTCCTTTGTCACTTTTCTTCTATACCCTTATCACACAAAAGGACACATATCTACAAAGTAGTGATTTTTCTTGTTGAGCACATGAGAGTATAAACCAGGCATAGTGGCGCATACCTGTAGTTCTAGCTACTTGGGAGGCTTAGGCAGGAGCATTGCAAGGTCAAGGCCATTCAGGGCAGATCCTGTTTCAGAAAGGACTAGGATGAGCTCATTGGTAGAGCACCTGTGTAGCATACACAAGGCTCTTTTTTTTTTTTTTTTGGATGATACAATTCTGTATCATTGTTTTTAATTGAGGTTTTTTTTTCCCCCTTTAAAATACATAAAAATCCTTTTTCTTTCCTTTCTCCCCACACCTTCTCTTTCTCCCTTCTCCTCCTCCCACAATGGTTGTGCTGGATGCTCACCGCATCACATCGTGTCTGTGTCATGCAAGCTGTCCTCTGAGAGCCTGGCTGCATTTGTCTGCACGTTATCTGCTGAACCTCAGTGTGTTGAATAGCGCCTAGCTAGCAGTGTCTGACACTCATCAGATGCAATACAATAGCAGAATTATCCCTACGATGGTAACATTATTGATAGAGTAAGAGCCTGTGAGGGCAGGCCGGGGCCTTAGGAGGATCTTGTCCTATTTTTGAGTTCTACCCATCAGTGCCTGGTTCATCATTTTTCATGGCAGGGTCACACTGCATTGTGTATAAAGATCCTGCTTTATCCATTCCTCTCTGGTGAGCTGCTAGGCTTTTCCCAAGATTCAGTTGTACACTGTGTTGCCACAAACATGGGTGTGCATTTATCCCTGTAATCTGATCCCTTCAATCCCTTTAGGAAGATACCTAGAAGGGTAATATCAAGACCCTGTTTATGGAAGAAGAAGAAGGAGAAGGAGAAGCAAAGGCTCTTGGTTTAATCTCTGTTAGTATAAGAACAGACAAACAAACAAGACCAAAGTAGTGGGGATACTCACCCAAAAAACCGCATTGGAATTGCTGG